>NC_135333.1:112097333-112397333 GCF_023851605.1 Tamandua tetradactyla
TATACCTGCATTTTTTTTAATGAATGAGAAAAAGATGACCAGGGAAAATTACTGAAGCGTATTTATCATTTAAAGAATACAAAGTGTTTTTTTCATATTGCTATGGTTTTTGTTTGTTTGTTTATCACTTATATTTAGAGAGGCTGCTCGAGAATGTCGCAGAAAGAAGAAAGAATATGTGAAATGCCTGGAAAATCGAGTTGCAGTCCTGGAAAATCAAAATAAAACTTTAATAGAAGAGTTAAAAACTTTGAAGGATCTTTATTCTCATAAAAGTGTTTGAGTCTTAGGAAAGAAATATTTTTGTGGACTTGCTTAAAAGTTAGATGGAGTTCTTTTTTTTTAATGGAGTTTTATAAAACAAAAGGTAAAAAATGAAACTTTTATTTAGGGTTTTACAACTCAGAGATGAATATCTCATGCAAGAGATCTGGTGACAGAATGAAGTGGAAAATGACCTCAAGGAAGCTACTGGCAAAACTGGAAGGTTTAAAAATTAAACATCTCGAAAAACAAGAAGTGAATTTTCAACAATTTGAATTTTCTAAATAACAGTAGTTGTCAATAACCCAAAAATGGCAAATAAAATGAAATTTTGGTAAAATGTTTTTTTGATACATCAATTTATCTTACAGGTTTCACTTCTTACTGCTTCCTGAAATTTATCTTTTTCAATTACGTGTGTGTGCGTGTGTGTATGTATTCTTATTTCTGCCAGTAGATTCTAAATTACCAATGTAAAAGAAAAACTAACACGTAACTAAATATATAAATTATGTATCCTGATTACATATACTTGTTCTATTGACATGTCTTTTAAATGGGATTTTAAAAGTTTATTGGATTTAAAAAGGTTTTTGAAGACTTAGTTAATTATTTTTAAAGCCTTGTCCTAAAAGGCATCTAAGTTACATGAAAGGAGTTGTGGTGACTTTGTAACTAACATTAGAATGGAAGAGAACCATTTAGAAATTTGACACTTTTAGCTATTTGAAAGTTTGATACTTTTAAATAGTTTGTTTTTTTTGGCTACTCTGGGAGCGGTGATTTTCTACAAATATATAAATTGTGTTTTGATCATATGTTCTATAAGCGGTTGAATGTACATTACTTATTCTTTTTTGCTTCAGTAGAATGGAATGTTTACAAACGCTTAAAATGATATTAGAGGATTTTTTAAAACCCTCTGCAGATGCTTACCAAAGTTTTTCCAAGAGGAGTTTATAATCAGTTTAATGTAGGGTTTATCAAATTCTAAAATAGTGTAGTTATTAGGGCAACTTTATGTTAGAGACTATTTTCTAATGTAGTGAATGGTACCTTTATAAGAAAAAATGACCGCCAATATATTTTTATAGCTAATCTTTATAAATTCTCATGTTGAATTTTAAATGATTATTTAAAATGTCTATATAGTTTGTTTAGTAAAAAGAAATAAATATTTTGCATCTCAGAGTATCATTTTTATATTATGGGAAGTAAAGTTTTCAGATTGGCTAATATTTGAATTGTGAGTTTTGTATTCAGTTTGAAGCTCAACACCAGTATTTAACTTCTATATTCCAATTTGTATACATTATGAAACTGTACAGCAAAACAGTTGTGTGCGCTTCATGCAATATGTATCATATTGTCTTCTATAAATTAAAGGACATTTGATAAAATTAAGTTTGCTGAATGTAAGATATAATGATTGATAAATGAATGCTGACAGCCATTCTGTTGATTATACTAACCGTTGTGCCTTTGTAGTTTTGAAATGAAGATAAATTTACAGTTCTGGTCTGCACTCCCTAGTTTGTTTTTTCTTTTTTACAGCTCAAGACTTTAATGCATTGCAAAAGTACATACTCGAAGAAAGAAGAGCGTGGGCTTTCTCCAAAGGAGGAGAAGCCCTTCACTACCTGTTTTTTTTTTAGTTAAAAAAAAAAAATGACGAGAAAGAAATGCAAACATTCTTAACATATGATCATTCCATTCTACATATATAATCAGTAATTCACAATATCATCACATAGTTGCATATTCATCATCATGATCACTTCTTAAAACATTTGCATCAATTCAGAAAAAGAAATAAATCCTTACATACCTACCCCTTGTCTCTCCCTTTATTGATCACTAGCATTTCAATCTAAGTTTATTTTAACATTTGTTCACCCTATTTTTTATTTTTATTCCATATGTTTTACTCATCTGTTGATAAGGTAGATAAAAGGAGCCTCGGACACAAGGTTTTCACAATCACACAGTCACATTGTGAAAGCTATATCATTATACAATCATCTTCAAGAAACATGGCTACTGGAACACAGCTGTACATTTTCAGGCAGTTCCCTAACAAGGTGATATCTATTTAATGCATAAGAATAACCTCCAGGATAACCTCTCGACTGTTGGGAATCTCTCAGCCATGACACTTTATTTTGTCTCATTTTGCTCTTCCCCCTTTTGGTCAAGAAGATTTTAATTCCTTGATGCTGAGTTTCAGCTCATTCTTGGGGGTTTCTCAATCCTTTGATACTGAGTCTCAGCTTATTCTAGGATTTCTGCCCCACGTTGCCACAAGAAGGTCCACACCCCTGGGAATCATTTCTCACGTAGATGGGGAGGGCAGTAAGTTTGCTTGTTGTGTTGGCTGGAGAGAGAGGCCACATCTGAGCAACAAAAGAGGTTCTCTTGGGGGTGACGCTTAGGCTTCACCTATCCTTTGTGGGGTTAAGATTCATATGAACAAACCCTAAGATTGGGGGCTCAGCCATTTGCTTTGATTGTCTTCACTGCTTGTGAGAATATCAAGAATTCAACTTGGGAAAGTTGAGTTTTCCCCCTTTCTCACCATTCCCCAAAGGGGACTTTGCAAATACTTTTTTATTCACTGTTCAAATCACTCTGGAATTTATCAGGGCATCACTCTGGACAAACCAGCAAAATCTCATGCCCTACTCAAGGATCCGTGTACTTATGGTGTTCAATTAAGCTGTCTACATAAGTTATATTAGAAATGTACTAGTCAAAATATAAATTTTGTACCAAATAAACATTTTTGCTTTAGTCTCAGACATAAGTTAAAATTTTAAAATATTAATTACTGTCAGTTTTCAAAACCCTGCAATAATGACATTCCTATGTTCTTCCTCATGAAAAAACAATTTTTTAAATTTGTACATTTAGTCACTATCATTATACACTCTAGGCATTCCTAGATCATACCTTCTCAGTCTTTATCATCTATCTTTCTTTCTGATTTCATTTGTGCCTCCAGACCTCCTCCCTCTATCATTTTCACATTCACCTTCATTGAGTGTTTTAACATAATTGTATTACAGTTAGGTAATATTGTGCTATCCATTTCTGAGTTTTTATAATCAGTCCTGTTGCACAATCTGTATCCCCTCAGCTCCAGTTACCCATTATCTTATCCTATGTCTATCTCCTGATGGTCTCTGATACCAATGAAATTCTCCAAGTTTATTCACTAACGTCAGTTCATATCAGTGAGACCATACAGTATTTGTCCATTTGTTTCTGGCTAATCTCACACAGCATAATGTCCTTAAGATCCATCCATGTTATTACATACTTCATGACTTTATTCTGTCTTACAGCTGCATAATATTCCATCGTAAGTATATACCACTGTTTGTTTAGCCAACTGTCTGTTGATGGACGTTTTGGTGGTTTCCATCTCTCTGCAATTATAAATAATGCTGCTATAAACATTGGTATGCAAATGTCTGCTTGTGTCCTTGCCCTCATGTCGTCCAAGTAGATACCTAACAGTGGTATTGCCAGGTCATATGGCAATTCTATATTTAGCTTCCTGAGGAGCAACCAAACTGCCTTCCACAACGGTTATACCATTTGACATTGCCACCAAAAATGGATGTGTGCCTCCTTCTCCACATCCTCTCCAGCACTTGTCGTTTCCTGTTTTGTTGATAATGGCCATTCTGGTGGGTGTGGGATGGTATCTCATTGTGGTTTTGATTTGCAGTTCCCTAATAGCCAGGAAAGTTGACCATCTTTTCATGTGCCCTTTGGTCATTTGTATTTCCTCTTCTGAGAAGTGACTGTTTAAGTCTTTTGCCCATTTTGTAATTGGGTTTGCTGTCTTTTTAATGTTGAGTTGCACAATCTCTTTGTTCTAGTTTTCTAGCTGCTGGAATGCAATATACCCGAAACGGAATGGCTTTTAAAAAGGGGAATTTAATGAGTTGCTAGTTTACAGTTCTAAGGCTGAGGAAATGTCCCAGTTAAAACAAGTCTAAAGAAATGTCCAATCAAAGGCATCTAGGGAAAGATACCTTGGTTCAAGAAGGCTAATGAAGTTGAGGGTTTCTCTCTCAAGTGAGAAGGCACATGGCAAACACAGTCAGGGCTTCTCTCTCAGCTGGAAGGGCACATGGTGACCACAGCGTCATCTGCTAGCTTTCTCTCCTGGCTTCCTATTTCATGAAGCTCCCCGGGGGGCGTTTTCCTTCTTCATCTCCAAAGGTCGCTGGCTGGTGGACTCTCTGCTTTGTAGTGTTGCTCTCTCTGAATCTCTCTCCAAAATGTTTCTTCTTTTATAGGACTCCAGTAAACCAATCAAGACCCACTCAAATGGGTGGAGACATGTCATCCCCTAATCCAGAACAACCATTCTTGACTAAATCACATCAACCAGGGAGATGATCTCATTACAGTTTCAAATATACAGTATTGAATAGAGATTATTCTACCTTTATGAAATGGGATTTATATTAAAACATGGCTTTTCTTAGGGGGCATGTATCCTTTCAAACCAGCACACTCTTTATATATTCTGGATACTAAACCTTTATCTGATATATCGTTTCCGAATATTGTCTCCCATTGCTTAGGCTGTCTTTTTACTTTCTTGACAAAGTTCTTTGATGCACAAAAGTGTTTAAAATTTTGAGGAGTTCCCATTTATTTATTTCTTTCTTCAGTGCTCATGCTTGGGTGTAAGGTCTAGGAAACTGCCTCCTATTATAAGATTTATAAGATATCTCCCTACATTTTCTTCTAACAGTTTTATGGTCTTAGATCTAATGTTTAGGTCTTTGATCCATTTTGAGTTAATTTTTGTATAGGGTGTGAGATATGGATCCTCTTTCATTCTTTTGCATATGGATATCCAGTTCTCTAGGCACCATTTATTGAAGAGACTGTTCTGTCCCAGGTGAGTTGGCTTACTGCCTTATCAAAGGTCAATTGTCCATAGATGAGAAAGTCTTTATCTGAACACTCTGTTCAATTCCATTGGTCAGTATATCTATCTTTATGCAAGTACCATACTGTTTTGACCACTGTAGCTTCATAATATGCCTTAAAGTCAGGTAGTGTGAGGCCTCCAACTTCATTTTTCTTTCTCAGGATATTTTTTAGCTATTCGGGGCACCCTGCCCCTCCACATAAATTTAGTTATTGGTTTTTCTATTTCTGAAAAGTAAGTTTTTGAGATTTTAACTGGTATTGCATTGAATCAGTAAATCAGTTTAGGTAGAATTGACATTTTAATTATATTTAGTCTTCCAATTCATGAACACAGTACGCCTTTCCATTTGTTTAGGTTTTCTGTGATTTCTTTTGACAATTTCTTGTAGTTTTCTTTGTATAGGTCTTTTGTATCTTTGGTTAAGTTTATTCCTAAATATCTTATTCTTTTAGTTGCAATTGTAAATGGAATTTTTTTCTTGATTTCCCCCTCAGATTGTTCATTACTAGTGTATAGAAACACTACAGATTTTTGAGTGTTGATTTTGTAACCTGCCACTTTGCTGTACTCATTATTAGCTCTGGTAGTTTTGCTGTGGCTTTTTCTGGGTTTTTGACATATAGTATCATATCATGTGCAAACACTGAGAGTTTTACTTCTTCCTTTCCAGTTTCGATGCCTTTTATTTCTTTTTCTTGTCTAATTGCTTTGACTAGAACTTCCAACACAATGTTGAATAACAATGGTGATAGTGGAGATCCTTGTCTTGTTCCTGATCTTAGGGGGAAAGTTTTCAGTTTTTCCCCATCGAGGATGATGTTAGCTGTGGGCTTTTCATATATTCCCTTTATTATGTTGAGGAAGTTCCCTTGTATTCCTCTCCTTTGAAGTGTTTTCAACAAGAAAGGATGTTGAATTTTGTGAAATGCCTTTTGTGCATCAATCAAGATGATCGTGTGGTTTTTCTGCTTTGATTTGTTGATATGGTATATTACATTAGTTGATTTTCTTATGTTGAACCATCCTTGCATACCTGGGATGAATCCTTCTTGATTATGGTGTATAATTCTTTTAATGTGGTGTTGGATTCGATTTGTGAGAATTTGGTTGAGGATTTCTGCATCTATATTTATTAGAGAGATTGGCCTATAGTTTTCTTTTCTTGTAATATCTTTGTCTGGCTTTGGTATGAGGGTGATCTTGGCTTCATAGAACGAGTTAAGTAACTTTCCCTCCTCTGCAATTTTTTTAAAGAGTTTCGGCAGGATTAGTACTAATTCTTTCTTGAATGTTTGGTAGAATTCACATGTGAAGCCCTCTGGTCCTGGACTTATCTTTTGGGGGAGCTTCTTAATGAATGATTCGATTTCTTTACTTGTGACTGGTTTGTTAAGGTCGTCTATTCTCAAGTCAAAAATTGGTTGTTGATGCCTTTCTAGGAAGTTGTCCATTTCATCTACGTTGTCGAATTTATTAGCATAAAGTTGTTCATGGTGTCCTTTTATTACTTCCTTTATTTCTGTGGGGTCAGTGGTTATGTCTCCTCTTCCATTTCTGATTTTATTTATTTGCATCCTCTCTCTTCTTCTTTTAGTCAGCATTCCTAAGGGTCCATCAATCTTATTGATATTCTCATAGAACCAACTTTTGATTTTGTTGATTTTCTCGATTGTTTTTATGTTCTCAATCTCATTTATTCTGCTCTAATCTTTGTTATTTCTTTCCTTTTGCTTGCTTTGGGGTTAATTTGCTGTTCCTTCACTAGTTCTTCCAAGTTTTGACAGTTAATTCCTTGATTTTTGCTATTTCTTTTTTTTTTTTTTTTTTTTTGATATAGGCATTTAGGGCAATAAATTTCCCTCTTAGCACTGCCTTTGCTGCATCCCATAGATTTTGATATGTTGTGTTTTCATTTTCATTTGCCTCGAGATATTTACTGATTTCTCTTGTAACTTTTTCCTTGACCCACTGGTTGTTTAAGAATGTATTGTTGAGCCTCCATATATTTGTGAATTTTCTGGCACTCTGCCTATTTTTGATTTCCAACTTCATTTCTTTATTATCTGAGGAAGTGTTTTATCTAATTTCAATCTTTTTAAATTTATTGAGACTTGCTTTGTGACCCAGTATCCTTGAGAATGATCCATGCACGCTTGAGAAAAAGATGTATTCTGCTATTATGGGGTGTAATGTTCTATATATGTCTGTTAACTCTAGCTCATTTATTGTATTATTCAATTATTGATCCTCTCTCTAGATGTTCTGTCCATGATGATAGTAGGAAATTGAAGTCTCCAACTATTATGGTAGAGTGTCTCTTTCTCTTTTCAGTGTTTTCAGTGTCTGTCTCATGTATTTTGGAACATTCTGGCTCAGTGCATAAATATGATTGTTATGCCTTCTTGTTGAATTGTTCCTTTTATTAATACATAGTGGCCTTGTCTCTTTTAACTGTTTTACATTTGAAATCCAATTTGTTGGATATTAGTATAGCTACTCCTGCTCTTTTCTGATCATTATTTTCATAGAATATCTTTTCCCAACCTTTCGCTTTCAACCTATGTTTATCCTTGATTCTAAGATGCGTTTCCTGTAGACAGCATATAGAACGATCCTGGTTTTTAATCTATTCTGCCAGTCTATGTCTTTTGATTGGGGAGTTTAATCCATTAACATTTAGTGTTATTACTGTATGGGCAGTACTTTCTTCTACCATTTTGCCTTTTGGATTTTATATGTCCTATCTCATTTTTCATCTTTTTACCTTTACTGATAGTCTTCATTTCTATACTCTTCTCCATACCTCTCTCTTCTGTGTTTTCTTATCTGTCTCAAGTGCTCCTTTTAGTATTTTTTGCAGTGCTAGTCTCTTGGTCACAAATTCAGTGAATTTTTGTCTGCAAATGTTTTAATTTCCCCCTCATTTTTGAAGGACAGTTTTGCTGGATAGAGAATTCTTGGTTGGCAATTTTTCTCATTTAGTATCTGAAATATATCATCCCGCTGTGTTCTTGCCTCCTTATTGGGCTTCCCTTGTATGTGATGGATTGTTTTTCTCTTGGTTCTTTCAAGATTCTCTCTTTCTCTTTGACATTTGACATTCTGATTAGTAAAATGTCTTGGAGTA
Source organism: Tamandua tetradactyla (assembly GCF_023851605.1). Taxonomy (NCBI): domain Eukaryota; kingdom Metazoa; phylum Chordata; class Mammalia; order Pilosa; family Myrmecophagidae; genus Tamandua; species Tamandua tetradactyla. The sequence continues at coordinate 112,105,685 of NC_135333.1, forward strand.
CTTCTATTTGGATCTATTCTCTTTGGGGTACACTGCACTTCTTGGATCTATAATTTTAAGTCTTTCATAAGAATTGGGAAATTTTCAATGATAATTTCCTCCTTTAGTTTTTCTCCTCCTTTTCCCTTCTCTTCTCCTTCTGGGACACCCACAATATGTATATTCGTGCACTTCATGTTGTCATTCAATTCCCTGAGTCCCTGCTCTTATTTTTCCATTCTTTTCCCTTTATTTTCTTTTGCTTTTTAAATTTCAGGTGTCCCATCCTCCAGTTCACTAATCCTATCTTCTGCCTCTTGAAATCTGATTTTGTAGGTTTCCATTGTTTTCTTCATCTGTTCTGTTGTGCCTTTCATTCCCATAAGTTCTGTGATTTGTTTTTTCAGACTTTCGATTTCTTCTTTTTGTTCATTCCTTGCCTTCTTTATATCCTCCCTCAACTCACTGATTTGATTTTTGATGAGGTTTTCCATGTCTGTTTGAACATTCTGAATTAATTGTTTCAACTCCTGTATCTCTTTTGAATTGTTAGTGTGTTCCTTTGACTGGACCATTTCTTCAATTTTCCTAGTGTGATTAGTTATTTTCGCTGGCATCTGGGCATTTAAATTACCTTAATTAGTTTATTCTGTAGATTGTTTTCACTTTTTTCCCCCTAGGATTTTCTTGCTGGATGACTTTGTTGTCTGTCTGTTCTTTGACATTCAGTTCAGTTTATTCTAGTCCTCTAGCTTAAGTTTTGTTTAGTAGATCAGAAATTTTCAGTTCTTTTTTTTTGTTTGTTTCTAGCCCTGCCTGTATGGTGCTTTCCCCCCACCCCTTAAGAGGGTCTACTTAGGTATTCTAGACCATGGTCAGATTTTCCCAGACCAAACTGGTCTCTCAGGAGGAAAGAGTCATCTGTGTCAGTTTTCCCTGAGGGTGAGATCCAGCAGATTAAAAGGTTTTAATAAGTAGTCTCTGGACTCTGCGTTTTTCCTACCCTACCCAGTATGTGGCGCTTGTCTGCCTGCAGGTCCCACCAGCATAGGGTGATGCAGTACCTTTAACTTCAGCAGACTCTCCCTGCTGGGGAAGAAGTGCACTCAATCACTGAAATTATTTCCTTAGCTCAACTTAAGACATTATATCATTGAAAATTTGATTATACACTATTGCCACAAACACGGATAAAGTTTATGAAATAAAAAGTATTCCTTTAATTTTATTGCATAGAGCATAAAGAATGGACCATTATTAGAGCTTTGGAAACCTTACTGTATTTATTCATTCAGCAAATGTTTTATCAAAGTTACTAGGTTTAACCTGCATTTTTCTCTGCATATATATGGATATAAGCGGTATATAAAAATATGTATTATGTATATAAATATGTATTAAGCAGCTACCATAATGGCGGTTCCCATTCCTAGGAACGATGACATAAATTGATATAAAGTGAGTGCAATTTGAGTTAGGCCTTGATAGCTAACAGAGGAATGAGCACATATTAGTGTCAAACCTAAGGTCATATCATAGCTTTATAAAGTGTATCAAAATTAATTTCAGGGCGATGCAATGGTGACTCAGTGGCAGAATTCTCACCTGCCATGCCAAAGATCTGGGTTCAATTCCTGGTACCTGCCCATGCAAAAAGAAAAAAAAAATCTAATTTCAGTAATCATATAACATTATTTGCTTGTTATAACATACAAGTAGGTTTCTGTTTTTAATACTGCTTGCATTCACTATAAAAGTGAAAGAAAACTTACAACAAGGTTGTAGAATACAAAAGCCTGCTCCAGGGAGTAGGCAAAAATCTTTGAGGGGTGGTTTTTGGAGACGTTTAGCCCACTTAATTACCTTTTTTATTGTTAAATATAACGTGAAAAAGGGACAAATTTCAAAGTACATTTTAACAAGTAGTTTTAGAACAAACTTCAAAGTATGGTATAGGTTACAGTTCCACAACTTCAGGTATTTCCTTCTAGCTGCTCCAAGACACTGGAAACTAAAAAGAAATATCAATATAATGATTCAGTGGTCGTATTCATTTGTTAAATCCTATCTTCTCTGTTATAACTCCTCCATCTCCTTTGATTATTCTCCCAATCTTTAGGGATATTTGGGCAGTGGCCATTCTAACTTCTTCAGTGTCAACATTATGGAATAGGGAGATGCAACTGATTGATGCTCTTGGAGAGACTGTTAACTTTTAGTTTCAGGACTACCTGGCCTAGGAACCATCTGGAGGATTTAGGTTTCTGAGAAATAAACTAAGTAAGTGAAACTTTTATAGAGTCTCAGAGCCCTGGGTATTTAGGGTTTATAGGAATACTGTTGGTTGGGGCTGGCATACAATGGCAATTAGCAATATCTAGCTGAAGCTTGCATGAGAGTACCCTCCAGAATAGCCTCTTGACTCTATTTGAAATCTCTTAGCCACTGATACCTTATATTGTTAGATTATTTTTCTCCCTTTTGGTCAGGAAGGCATTGTTGATCCCACGGTGCCAGGGCCAGGCTCATCCCTGGGAGTCATGTCCCACATTGCCAGGGAGACTTAGAACCATGGATGTTACATCCCACGTAGGGGGAGAGTACTGATTTTGCTTGTAGAATTGGACTTAGAGAAAGCCACATATGTGCAACAAAAAAGGTTTTCTGGAAGTAACTCTTAGGCATAATTATAGGTAGGTTTATCTTCTCTGCTACAGAAGTAAGTTTCATAAAAGCAAGCCTGAAGGTCAAGGGTTTGGCCTGTTGGGTGTCTCTAATGTTTGAGAGTATTAGAGCAATTTTCCAAGTGGGAAAGTTTAATAGTTCCATATTTTTTCTCCAGTCCCTCAAGGGGCTTTGCCAATACTTTTTAATTATCTGCCCAACACACTCTGGAATGTATCCAGGTATTACATTAAGCTATATAGAATTGCAAGATCTCATTTCCAATTCTTGGTTCCATGTGTTTAGTTTGCTTAGCCAAACTGGCCAGATAGGTTAAGTTAGATTGTGTGCTACAGAAAATTTAGGTTTTAGACAAACCTCTCTTCCTTTGGTCTCATACAGTAAGTGAAGTTCTAAAATACAGACAATATCATCCTATACCCTGTATCCTTATTTACTTTAGTCCCATCCAGATAGGCTTCGTTCTTATCTTGAATTGAAACCTAATCTCTTTTTCAGCTTCTTTAATAGTTGCTGTAAATAGGAATGTTGACTTTCAGAGCTGCAGTACTCCTACTCCGAGGTACCTAAAGTTCCAAAAAAAATACCAGGCTATACACATATAACACTACATTTCAGAATTTAGAAATAACACAACTCAGGAATAATGTGACTGTTGTAAGCATTTACGAACTAGGCCCCAGGTTTCTAATAAGAGACCATGCAATATTTGTCCTTTTGTTTCTGTCTTATTTTGCTCGACATAATATCCTTATGGTTCATTCACCTCATTGTATGTCTCTTGATTTCATTCCTTTCTGTAGCTGCGCAGTATTCCATCATATATATACACACACATACACCATCATTCACCCTTCTGGTTCTCAGTCAGTGTCCCCTTTGGCCACCTCCATCCATTGGGTATCATGAATAATGTAGCCACAAACATCGGTGTGTACTGGAGTCCCTGCTTTCAGTTCTTTTGACTATATTCCCAGTAATGGATTGCCTTATCATATGACAACCCTATATTTAGCCTGCTGTGGATCCACATTTTCTCTAGTACTTGAATCTCTCTGTTTATTTATTTATTTTGAATTTGCAGATTTTGTTGAGATATATTCATATAGCATGTCTTCTATCCAAAATAATCAGTGTTGCACAGTATCCACACTTAGTTGTGCAGTCATTATCACTCTCAATTTTAGACAATTTTCATTGCTCCAAAGAGAAAAATAACAGAAATACCCACATCAAAGAGAAAATCCAAAACTCCACTTAACTCTTGCCCACTCCCCAGTTATTTACCCCTTGTATTATTGTGGTACTAATGATGTATTCCTGTTAAATTTAGACCTTATTATGTGCAATAAGTGCTTTTCCTATATGCCTCTCTACTATTAACTCTTTATACAAGTGTCATACCTTTGAAGTAGTTCATGTAAGGACTTATTTTTATTTGTAGTGCTAATCAGTAAGGTACATGGCTCTAAACAACCCCTTTCAATCATATTCACTTTCAATATGGCACTATTACTTATAAACCTACTAACAAACTGCCATCACCTCTATCATACATTTAAATTCAACCTTGCTAACTAGTCTGTACATATTAGGTAACCATGCCCCCTTCTCTGGCTTCTATCTCTAGGTCCCCTATATTTTACATTTTAAAACTCTGATTTTAAATTAGATGTAAGAATGAAACCGATCTGGTTGGTACTAAAGTAAACTAGAATACAGTGTAAAGGAAGATATTGTCTGTATTTTAGAATTTCACCTGCTGTATGAGACCAAAGGAAGGGTCCATCGATTTTATTGATATTCTCAAAGAAACAACTTTTGGTTTTATTGACTATTTCTCTTTTTTTTCTTCTCCAATTCATTTATTTCTTCTTTAATTTTTGTTATTTCTCTTCTGCTAGCTTTGGGGTTAATTTGTAGTTCTTTCTCTAGTTCCTCCAGGTGAGCAGTTACATCCTAGATTTTTGCTCTTTCTTCTTTTTTAATATAGGCCTTTAGGGCGATAAGTTTCTCTCTTAGCATTGCCTTTGCTGCATCCCATAAGTTCTGATATATTGTATTCTCATTTTCATTCGTCTCTAGATATTTACCGATTTATTTAGCAATTTATTCTTTTACCCACTGGTTGTTTAAGTGTGTGTTATTTAATCTCCATAATTTGTGAAAATTCTGGTTTTTTGGTGGTTGTTGATTTTCAGCTTCATTCCATTGTGGTCAGAGAAAGTTCTGTGAATAATTTCAATCTTTTAAAATTTATTAAGACCTGTTTTGTGCCCCAGCATATGATCTATCCTGGAGAACTTTCCATGAGACTAGAGAAAAATGTAAATCCTGGTTTTTAAGGGTATAACAATCTATATATGTCTGTTAGGTCTAATTCATTTATCACATTGTTTAGATTCTCTGTTTCCTTACTGATCCTGTCTGGTTGTTCTATCTATAGAAGAGAGTGGCATATTGAAGTCTCCCACTATTATTGTTGAAACATCTATCACTCCCTTCAGTGTTGCCAATGTTTGCCTCATGGACTTTGAAGCTCCTTGATTGGGTGCATAAACATTTATAATTGTTATTTCCTCTTGGTGAATTGTCCCTTTAATTGGTAGATGTAGTGTCCTTCCTTGTCTCTCATGACATCTTTTCTTTAATGAAAAGGTAAGCAAATCTTACCCTTGCTCATCTAAGATTTGGTGTAGTTACTTGAATTTGCATTGAAAGTCTCCTTTTCCACTTGATTTGTAGTAATTCCCCACCAAACCAAGGCCAGGACCTCACGCAGGAGATGCAGTTTTAATTGAAGATCTGTTAAAAGCTAAGCAGAAAGGCATTTTGCCAGACTGGGATTTCTACTTCTTTGCAGCAGATGGTGTTTCTGGGCCACCTCTTCCCTTCAGGCCCAACTTTCCCAACTAAAATAAACTCTATTTTGTCTGATATTAGTACAGCTACTCCTGCTTTCTTTTGGTTACAACTTGTGTAGAATATCTTTTCCATCCTTTCACTTTGAGTCTGTTTGTATCCTTGGGTCTAAGATGAGTCTCTTGTAAACAGCATGTAGATAGGTCATATTTTTTTAAATTCATTTTGCCAATCTGTATCATTTAATTGGTGAGTTTAGTCCATTAACATTCAAAGTTATTACTGTGAAAGCAGTTCTTGAATCTACCGTCTTATCCATTGCCTTTTCTTTGTCAGATCTATGTATTTTCCCCCTTTCTCTGTTTTTATCCTGTAAGTTATCCTTACTAATACTCTTCAATTCTTTGCCCCGCCCCCAGGCTTCTCGCTCCTGTCTTTTTTTTTTTTTTTCTGGCTGACAGAACTCCCTTTAGAACTTCTTGCAGGGTTGGTCTCTTGTTAACAGATTCTCTCAGCATTTGTTTGCCCCTCACTTTCAAAAGACAACTTTGCTGAATAAAGAATTCTTAGCTGTAAATTTTTCTCTTTAAGAACCTTAAATATATCATACCAGTGCCTTCTCACCTCTGTGGTGCCTGTTGAATAGTCTGAACTTAGTCTTCTGTGTCTTCCCTTGTGTGTGGTGAGTTGCTTTTCACTTGTCACTTTCAGGACTTTCTGCTTCTCTTCAGCATTTGAAAGTCTGATTAGTATGTGTCTTAAGATGGGTCTGTTTGGATTTATTCTCTTTGGAGTTTATTGGGCTTCTTTGATTTGCATGTTTCTGTCTTTTATAAGGGTTGGAAGTTTTCCCCAATCATCTCCTCAAATAATCTTCTAGCCCTTTACTCTTGTCCTTCTGGGACAACAGTGATTTATTTATTTGTATACTTAATGTTGCCCATCATTTCCCTGAGATCCAATTCAACTTTTTCCATCTTTTTTGCCATTTGTTCTTTTTGCATTCACATTCAGTTGTCCTGTCCTCTAGTTCACCTATTCTTTCTTTTGCCTCTTAGATCTGCTGTTGTGTGTCTCTAGTATATTTCTATATACTATACATATATATATACCTACAGTATCTTTCATTTCCATAAGATCTGCTCTTTTTCTATGTGTTCTTTCAAATTCTTTATGCTCTTTGGTGTCTTGATATCTTTTTGCTGTTGTTATTTAGTTTTTTCTTCTTGATATATTTTATGTCCTTAGCCAACCCATTGAACTTACTTAGGAGATATGTTTGAACATCTTTGATTGGTTGTTCCAAATTCTGTGTCTCCTCCAGTGTTTTAATTTGGTCATTTGGCTGGAGCATATTTTCTTGCATCATGTGCTTTGTGATTTTCTGATAACTTTGAGGCATTTGATGATCTTGATAAGGTTGATTTTGAAAGTTGATTTCCCTTGCTCATCTAAGATTTGGTGTAGTTACTTGAATTTGCATTGAAAGTCTCCTTTTCCACTTGATTTGTAGTAATTTCCCACCAAACCAAGGCCAGGACCTCATGCAGGAGATGCCGTTTTAATTGAAGATCTGTTAAAAGCTAAGCAGAAAGGCATTTTGCCAGACTGGGATTTCTACTTCTTTGCAGCAGATGGTGTTTCTGGGCCACCTCTTCCCTTCAGGCCCAACTTTCCCAACTAAGTCGGCCGGCTTGGCTAGGACCCAACCACATACAAAGCCAGTTGGGGCCACAGGTCTCCTTGTACACTGAAAGCCACCCATCCCAGGGCTGGAGGTGTACACCTCAGCAGAAAAGACACTTGTGGGCACAATGGGTCTGGTGGTCCCCAGGCTCCAGCATGGAATGACTGTGAGCTGTGGGACTGAGTGCCTGGTAGTGTGGCACAGTTGGCTCCCTTGTCCCCACCTCTCCACGAGTGCATGCTGTGAGTGCTCTGAGCCCAGGAGTAGCTGGCAGTAGAGCCTGGCTAGCTCCCTGGTCTCTGCCTCTCTGCCCATGCATGCCGTTTGAGTGATCCAGGCCTCCATGGAGCAAGAATAGAAGCAGCAGAACCCAGGAAGTCTCTCTCTCTTTTTTTTTTTCCTGAATGATGCCATTGTACACTGACTGCTAAAGTGCCAAGTTCACATGAGGTTCACAGCCCTTTTATACTCTTTCATAACTCTTTTCCTGCTTTCTGCCACCAACTCAGTTGAGTTACACACCACTTCCTTTGTCAAACGGAGCAAACCACAGAATCACCTTGTTTTCTGCTGCTCTACAAACTTCTTGTCATTCTTTTTTTTTTTCACGACATGCATATATTTTTGACATGTAAACATTCTCGACATGATTACAATCAATGGCTCACAATATCATCACATAGCTGTGTATTCATCACCATGTTCATTCTTTTTTAGTTGCATATTCATCAGCATGATCATTTCTTAGAACATTTGCATCAATTCAGAAAGAGAAATAAAAAGACAACAGAAAAAGAAATAAAACGAAAACAGAAAAAATATATATACATACCATACTTCTTACCCCTCCCTTTCATTGATCACTAGCATTTCAAACTAAACTTGTTTTAACATTTGTTCCCCCTATTATTTATTTTTATTCCATATGTTCTACTCGTCTGTTGACAAGGTAGATAAAAGGAGCATCAGACACAAGGTTTTCACAATCACACAGTCACACTGTGAAAGCTTTATCATTATACAATCATCTTCAAGAAACATGGCTACTGGAACACGGCTCTACATTTTCAGGCAGTTCCCTCCAACCTCTCCATTACATCTTGGATAACAAAGTGATATCTACTTAATGCGTAAGAATAACCTCCAGGATAACCTCTCGACCCAGGGAGTCTCTTTTACTGGCCAATCATCAGAATAGCTCAGATCCGTACCACCCTCCTCCTGAGGGTACAGCCAGTCTCACTCAAAATCAGGCACCCACAGCAGCCTGCCTCAGGTCAGGGTAGCAGGCACTGTGTTCTCAAGGCCTCTCTGCTTAGGTATACCAACTCTGCTGGGTTCCAGATTCCCTGTGAGAATTCCCAACTGCAGAGCTGAGAGGGGAGATTTCTCAAGCTAATACTGAGGTAGGAGAGCGGAAGCAGTTTGCTCCTTTGGTACCCTCTCCATCGCACCAGGAGCAGCCATGACTGGGAAAACTCACCCTGTCCTTCCAAGCTATAGAAATGATCCCTGAAAGTATAGTCTTCACCCCATTCTCTCAATCATAATTTTTTACTAGGCCCTCCCTGTGTAATGTAGAAGTCCTTCTTTGGTCATTCGTACCTTGGAACCACTGTGTCAGTCATTTTTCTGTCACTTCTCTAGTTCCAAAGAGCAGGAATGAACTCAGCCTATCCTATTCCACTATCTTGCTGGAAGTTTTCCATTTAATTACCTTTTGAGACACATTCCAGTAACTGCCCCCTTTTATCATTATAAATTTCTTTTTGCAAACATATGCATCAGAGATAAAATCTTTCTGCTGTTTCAAGGTTCAAAACTGACAAGATTATGTGTAGAATTTTGTTGCCTCTAATATATATGTATATAGCATTTAACTGGTAAATTATGTAAACATGTATCAATCTAAATCAACTTGTTATAAATCCAGGGTTACTGACATACACAATATGCACAGTCCTGCCATTTCCTTATTGTCTACCATTTATTGTTTACTTACTATGCATCAAGAACTGGGTTAAGGTAATGCTAAGCTCATAACTCATTCATTCAGTAAATATTTAAGAGTTTTTCATATACTAAGCATTACTAAGAAAAGAATGATGAACAGAAGTATTACATCTCTTGTGGCACTTAGATCCCAGTGTCATCCTGTGAGGCAGGTAGTTAGATGCCTGAGATTATACGAGCCATTAACTAGGGGATTTGGGATTTAGACCTAATTGCTAAACATCCAATCTAAAATCTCCTCCTCCCAACACATATCTTTATTAAGCTCATCTCTATCCTCAGTTTAGGTTCGTGCTTACCCTGGTTTACAGGAGTGCACCATAACATTTATCGAATGAATGAAGGTCTGAATTTAAACTCAATAAAATACAGAGAGGTTTGAAAGTTTGCCCAAGGTCATACAGTAAATGACAAAGCCAGGATACAGACATAGGTCTGATCACCTCCAAAGCCCGTGGTATTAGCTACCACAAGTGTGCATTTTTTCTTACCTGTGTTGAAAAGTGAAAAACTGTTACATTGAATCTTATACTCCTGATTCAGAGATTATAAAGGTTCTATTTAAATATGTCCACTAGGTGGCAACCCTCCATTTTAAAAACCACACGAGTTTTACAAGCTTTTTAAAAAATAAATATATAGAACAAAACCATCCAGAATTAATAAATGTTAATATTTTGTTGTCTTTGTTTCAGATCACTTTCTGAAGGAAAAAACCCTGCATAGATAGATGAAGTTACCCACATTAATTTCCCTTTTTTCATTTCCCTCCCTGAAGGAAACCACCATCGTTAATATAGTGTGGATCCAGTTCATGTTTTTATACTTTCACTACATGTATATGAATCCATAAATAATGCATGGGGATGTAGTATTTATTTTCTAAAGTTCTTAAATGTTACCTTACTGTTGTACCATTCTAGAAAATGAAAGGTCAAGCAGATCAAAGAAAACTTAGTGAAGATTTTCGCCATGGAAATTTAGTACTTTGTTTTGGGAAAAAGCTGAATATAAAAGCATTTTTTTTTCAACTGAAAACACTTACAATTTTATCACATCAGGAAAGAATGCCAAAAAAATTCAGAAAATATTATACTTTTAACGCTTAAGTTTACAAGACACTAAAAAAAACAGACTTTCTAGACAAAAATTTTTTAAAGGAACAAGTTCACAGTGCTTCTCTGCCTCCTGCCTGTGGTAGACATATATAAGCAATCAAATACAACTTTCATGAATTAACTATGTACAAAGCATTGTGCTAGGTGAAGATTACCAAATAAACATAAGCTATGATCTTTCATAAGCTCAAACTACTTGGAGAGATGACAAAAGGATCCTATACTTTTCATTATGTATTTGTAGATAGTAAACAACTTAGAATTCTCACCCAGTAAAATATTCATCAATCCAAAACAAAAGAAGACAAGAAAGGAGAAAAAAAGAAACAAACAGGTAGGAAAAACAGCCCAAGATAAAATAATAGAAATAAATATATATGTATCAATAGTCACACTAGATGTAAATTCCTTGGAGCTCTAGTAAATGACACAGATTGTCAGGCTGAATTGGAAAACAAAATGCCATTTATGTTGTTTCAAGAGGAAAATCTAAAATATAAGGATATAGCAAGGTTAAAAGTAAAAGCATGAAAAACAGTACACCCATCAATTACTGGCCTAAAGAAAGCTGATAATAGCTATATTTATACTGAACAAAATAAAGACTTTAAGGCAAAATTCATTACTTAGGACAATTTATTTTAATAGTTGAATTAGAACAATTCAGTTCACCTGGAAGGTACCTGACTAAACTTGAATGCATCCAATAATAGAAGATCAGGATATAAATCATAAAAACAAAAATATGAAAAATAAAAAATTCATAATCTTATGGATTTTTAACATATCTTAATAGTTATAAAAATCAGAAATTAATCAGTAAAGATTCAAATAGTTTTGAACAATATAATTAACAAACTTGACCTAATAGATAAATGAATATCATCAACTCTAAGCCGCCATTGATTGTAAGCCACCCTATTATGTCAAGTATCACTAAGAAAGAAAAAACACTGCCAAGTAGACTGACATGCTACTTGACAAGATGCCTAGAGATTTCAGATATGTTAGAATGTGAATAAATGTGTATCTTGCAATCAATGACATATGATATAGAAATACTGTGCACAACTGAAGATTGTTCTTTTCATAATGTTTATGAAAGTTTACCACGTATTTGACAATTAAGCCTTAGCACATTTTCAAAGGATTAGGTTCATACAGACCATATTCCATTAATCTTTGTGTCTATCCTTACACCAAAGCCACACTGTCTTGATTACTGTAGCTTTATAATAAGTCTTGAAATTAGGTATCAATACATTCTTCAAGATTTGTCATTTGTTTTTTGTTTGTTCTCAGAATTGTTTTGGCTATTTTAGTCCTTTTGCTTTCTGTAAAAAGTTTAGAATCAGTTTATATCTACAAAAAACCTTCGAATTTTGAGTGAAATTACATAAATCTTCAGATTAATTTGAGGAGAATTGGTATCTTAAATACTGAGTCTAACAAACCATGAAAATGATTTATCGCCCCATTTATTTAGATCTTCTCTGAATTTTTTTCATCCGTTTTATAGTTTTCAGCATACAGATTATCCACATATTTCGTTAGATTTGTTCCTAAATACTACTTTTTTAAAGCTATTGTAATGGTAATGTTTGTTGACATTTCAGTATCCTCTTGTTCCTTGTTAGTAAATAGAAATAAGGGCTCATGTCCTGTGACCCAACTAAATTCACTTATTAGTCCTAGAAGCTTTTTTATAGATTACTTGGGTTTTTCTATTTAGATAATCATGTCATCTATGAATAGAGACTATTTTATTTCTTTCTTGCAAATATGTATGCCTTTCATTTATTTTTTTACTTTGCTGGCTAGGCCTTCCAACGCAATGTAACATAAGATTGGGAAGAGTGAATTACTTTGTCTTGTTCCCAGTTAAGGAGAAAACATTTAATGTTTCACCATTAAAGTATATTAGCCATAGGTTTTTTATAGATGCTCATTTTCAGTTTAAAGGAGTTTTCTTTTATTCCCACTTCATGAAAACTTTTATCAAGCATGTATGTTGAATTTTATAAAATGCTTTTTCTCTATCTATTGCTATTATCATGTGGCTTTTCTCCTTTAGTCTGTTAATTTTATGGATCCCATCATTGATTTTCTAATATTGAACCAGTCTTGCATTCTTATGATGTATTACCCTTTTTATATATTACTGGACATGATCAGCTGATGATCATTTCTTCACCACTCCTAGCCCCATAATCCAGCAGTTGAGAAAAAATGATGCCGAATATACAAATTCACCCTTGGCACCTACATTCTGCACTCCTTCTACAAAGAGCAGTACAACTTTGGTATCCACAAATTATCCATTATCAAGAACAAATAGTTCATCAAATGATTTGGAATTGAAAGATCGTAATTCTTTAGTTTTAAATTCAGAGGAGTGCTTTGAAAATCTTGTGGATTCCTCTTCTAAGATTTCTTCTTATAAGAATCTTCTCAGGACTTCCGGAGAAGATGGCGGCTTAGTAAGACGTGTGGGTCTTAGTTCCTCCTCCAGAAAAGCAACTAAAGAAACAGAAACAATACGAAACAGCTCCCGGAGTCACGATAGAGACCAAAAAGACAGCGTACCCCATTCTGGAACGGCTGAACGGGCAGGGAGAATCTGCTGCGGTGAGATACCCGAGGGGCGCGCGTTTTCCCGGCCGGGGCGGCTGGCGACTGGGGTCCCCTCCACGCACGTGGCTCCCCGGTCTGACTGGGAACGTTGGATAGCGGGGCCCTCCCGTCACGCTTGGCGTTTCGGGCCAGCTGGGCAATTAGGACCGGCACTCTCCCAAGCCACAGCGGCCAGTGACCCCACCTCCACGCGCGGTTTCCCGGGCCGACTGCCGTGCAGACAGACGAGCGCCACGAGCGCCACCTACTGGGCAAGAAAAGAAAAACAGAGCCCAGAGATTTCACAGAAAAACCTTTCAACCAGCTGGGTCCCACACCCAGGGAAATCTGATCAAATGCCCAGACACCAGCAGAAGATAATGGATGACGCTCGGAAAATTGAAGATATGGCCCAGTCAAAGGAACAAACCAATAGTTCAAATGAGATACAGGAGCTGAGACAACTAATGCTGAATATACGAACAGAAATGGAAAAACTCTTCAAAAACCAAATCAATAAATTGAGGGAGGACATGAAGAAGACATGGGCTGAACAAAAAGAAGAAATAGAAAATCTGAAAAAACAAATCACAGAACTTACGGGAGTGAAGGACAAAGAAGAAAAAATGGAAAAAACAACGGATACCTACAATGGTAGATCTAAAGAGACAGAAGCTACAATTAGTGAACTGGAGGATGGAACATCTGAATTCCAAAAAGAAACAGAAACTATAGGGAAAAGAATGGAAAAACTTGAGCAGGGGATCAGGGAACTGAATGATAATATGAAGCGCACAAATATACGTGTTGTGGGTGTCCCAGAAGGAGAAGAGAAGGGAAAAGGAGGAGAAAAACTAATGGAAGAAATTATCACTGAAAATTTCCCAACTCTTATGAAAGACCTAAATTTGCAGATCCAAGAAGTGCAGCGCACCCCAAAGAGATCAGACCCAAATAGGCGTTCTCCAAGACACTTACTAGTTAGAATGTCAGAGGTCAAAGAGAAAGAGAGGATCTTGAAAGCAGCAAGAGAAAAACAATCTGTCACATACAAGGGAAACCCAATAAGACTATGTGTAGATTTCTCAGCAGAAACCATGGAAGCTAGAAGACAGTGGGATGATATATTTAAATTACTAAAAGAGAAAAACTGCCAACCAAGACTCCTATATCCAGCAAAATTGTCCTTCAAAAATGAAGGAGAAATTAAAACATTTATAGACAAAAAGTCACTGAGAGAATTTGTGACCAAGAGACCAGCTCTGCAAGAAATACTAAAGGGAGCACTAGAGTCAGATACGAAAAGACAGAAGAAAGAGGTATGGAGTAAAGTGTAGAAAGAAGGAAAATCAGATATGATATATATAATACAGAAGCCAAAATGGTAGAGGAAAATATTATCCAAACAGTAATAATACTAAAAGTTAATGGACTGAATTTCCCAATCAAAAGACATAGAATGGCAGAATGGATTACGACCCAGCAATACGACTGCTAGGTATCTACTCAAAGGACTTAAGGGCAAAGACACAGACGGACATTTGCACACCAGTGTTTATAGCAGCATTATCTACAATTGCAAAGAGATGGAAGCAGCCAAAATGTTCATCAACAGACGAGTGGCTAAACAAACTGTGGCGTATACCTACGATGGAATATTATGCAGCTTTAAGACAGACTAAACTTATGAAGCATGTAATAACATGGATGGACCTAGAGAACATTATGCTGAGTGAGTCTAGCCCAAAACTAAAGGACAAATACTGTAAGGTCCCACTGATGTGAACCGACATTCGAGAATCAGCTTGGAATATATCATTGGTAACAGAGACCAACAGGAGTTAGAAACAGGGTAAGATAATGGGTAATTGGAGCTGAAGGGATACAGACTGTGCAACAGGACTAGATACAAGAACTCAAAAATGGACAGCACAATAATACCTAAGTGTAATGTAACTAGGTTGGAACACTGAATGAAGCTGCACCTGAAATATGGTTTTTTGTTTGTTTGTTTGTGTGTTTGTATCTTTTGTTTTTGTTTTTTTTCTTTTTCCTTTTTATATATATATTTTATTAGTATTATTATTTTAATTCTCTTCTCTATATTAACATTCTATATTTTTTTCTGCTGTTTTGCTAGTTCTTTTCCTAAATCGATGCAAATGTACTAAGAAATGATGATCATACATCTATGTGATCATACTAAGAATTACTGAGTGCATTTGTAGAATGGAATGATTTCTAAATGTTGTGTTAATTTCTTTTCTTTTTTTGATTAATAAAAAAATTAAAAAAAAAAAAAAAAGAATCTTCTCAGAACACCTACACCTCCAGAAGTAACTACAGTTCCAAAAGATATTCTCCAGATTTTGTCAAAGTACAATTCAAACCTGGCTACTCCAGCAGCAGTGAAAACAGTACCACCCAGAAGAGTCTTTCTTACTAAACATAAAGAACAAAACAGTCAAGATGTTTATGACAGTATTTGCAAGCCCCCTTCGGGGAATGGTGAGAGTGGGGAGAAATTCAAGTTCCCCAAGTTGAATTCTTGATATTCTCACAAGCAGTGTGGACAACCAAAGCTATAGGCTGAGCCCCCAGTCTTGGGGTTTGTTCATATGAAACTTAATCCCACAAAGGATACGTCAAATATACTTAAAATTTAGGCCTAAGAGTCACCCCCAAGAGAGTCTCTTTTGTTGCTCAGATGTGGCCTCTCTCTCCAGCCAACATGACGAGCAGTCTCACCACCCTCCCCCTCTCTGCGTGGGACATGACTCCCAGGGGTGTGGACCTTCCTGGCAATGTGGGCAGAAATCCTGGAATGAGCTGAGACTCAGCATCAAAGGACTAAGAAAAACCCTAGCATGAGCTGAGAATTAACGTCAAGGGATTGAGAGAACCTTCTCAACCAAAGGGGGAAGAGTGAAATGAGACTAAGTGTCAATGGCTGAGAGATTCCAAACAGAGTCGAGAGGTTATCCTGAAGGTTATTCTTATGCATTAAGTAGATATCACCTTGTTGTTCAAGATGTAGTGGAGTGGCTGGAGGGAACTGCCTGGAAATGTAGAGCTGTGTTCCAGTAGCCATGTTTCTTGATGATGATTGAACAATGATATAGCTTTCACAATGAGACTCTGTGAATGTGAAAACCTTGTGTCTGATGCTCCTTTTAGCTACTATATCAACAGAGGAGTAGAACATATGGAATAAAAATAAATAATAGGGGGAAAAATGTTAAAATAAATTTAGTTTGAAATTCTAGTGGTAAATGAAAGCAAGGGGTAAGGGGTATGGTATGTATAATCTTTTTTTTTCTCTATTATCATTTTATTTCTTTCTCTGTTGTCTTTTTATTTCTTTTTCTACATCCATGCAAATGTTCTAAGAAATGACGAATATGCAACTATGTGATGATATTAAGAATTACTGATTTATATGTAGAATGGAATGATATCTTAATGTTTTGTTTGTTAATTTTTTTTAATTAATAAAAAAAGTTTTTTAAAAAAGGTGTTTATGACCAAGAAAACTGGTAAAACTTTTTTGCAGGTATCATTCTCTCAAATCATCTTTCACCACATGGCTGGCACCTCCCAAGTTCACACCAGCTTAATAACAGACTGCCCACCTGTCAGTTAGTATTATTTTTTGGTAACAACTTTATTGAAACATAATTCATATACCATAAATTCACTCATTTAAAATATACAATTTCAAGACAGTGAGATGATATATTTAAAATACTAAACAAGAAAAATTGCCAACCAAGAATTCTATATCCAGCAAAACTGTCCTTCAAAAATGAGGGGGAAATTAAAACATTTGCAGGCAAAAATTTACTGAGAGAATTTGTGACCAAGAGACCAGCTCTGAAAGAAATACTAAAGGGAGCACTAGAGACAGATAAGAAAACATGGGAGAGAGAGGTGTGGAGAAGAGTATGGAAATGAAGACTATCAGCAAAGGTAAAAAGAAGAAAAATGAGATAGGACATATAAAATCCAAAAGGCAAAATGGTAGGAAAAAGTACTGCCTATACAGTAATAACACTAAATGTTAGTGGATAAACACCCCAATCAAAAGACATAGACGGACAGAATGGATTAAAAAACAGGACCCAACTATATGTTGTCCAAAGGAAACACTTCTTAGACCCAAGGATAAACATAGGTTGAAAGTGAAAGGTTGGGAAAAGATATTTCATGCAAATAACAATCAGAAAAGAGCAGGAGTAGCTATTCTAATATCCAAAAAAATTAGACTTCAAATGTAAAACAGTTAAAAGAGACAAAGAAAGACACTATGTATTAATAAAAGGAACAATTCAACAAGAAGACATAACAATCATAAATATTTATGCACCAAGCCAGAATGCTCCAAAATACATGAGGCAAACACTGAAAAGAGAAATAGACACATCTACTATGGTAGCTGGAGATTTCAATTCCCCACTCTCATCAATGGACAGAACATCTAGACAGAGGATCAATAAAGAAACAGAGAATTTGAATAATACAATAAATGATCTAGACTTAACAAACATATATAGAACATTACACTCCACAACAGCAGGATGCACCTTTTTCTCAAGTGTTCATGGATCATTCTCCAGGATAGACCATATGCTGGGTCACAAAGCAAATCTCAATAAATTTAAAAAGATTGAAATCATACAAAATACTTTCTCAGATAATAAAGAAATGAAGCTGGAAATCAATAATAGGCAGAATGCCAGAAAATTCACAAACATATGAAGGCTCAAAACACACTCTTAAACAACCAGTGGGTCAAGGAAGAAATTATAAGAGAAATCAGTAAATATCTCGAGGCAAATGAAAATTAAAATGCAACATATCAAAATTTATGGGATGCAGCAAAGACAGTGCTAAGAGGGAAATGTATTGCCCTATAAGCCTATATAAAAAAAGGAGAACAGAAATCAAGGAATTAACTGTCCACTTGGAAGAACTAGAGAAAGAACAGCAAACTAACCCCAAAGCAAGCAAAAGGAAAGAAATAATGAAGATTAGAGCATAAATAAATGAAATTGAGAACATGAAAACAATCGAGAAAATCAACAAAACCAGAAGTTGGTTCTATGAGAATATCAGTAAGATTGATGGACCCTTAGTAACGCTGACTAAAAGAAGAAGAGAGAGGATGCAAATAAATAAAATCAGAAATGGAAGAGGAGACATTACCACTGACCCCACAGAAATAAAGGAAGTAATGAGAGGATACTGTGAACTTTAACTTTATGCTAATAAACTAGAGAATGTAGATGAAATGGACAACTTCCTAGAAAGGCATGAACAAGCAACATTGACTCGAGAAGAAATAGACGACCTTAACAATCCAATCACAAGAAATTGAATCAGTCATTAAGAAGCTCCCCAAAATGAAAAGTCCAGTACCAGATGGCTTCACATGTGAATTCTACCAAACATTCAAGAAAGAATTAGCACCAATCCTGCTCATACTCTTCAAAAAGATTGAAGAGGAGGGAAAGCTACCTAACTCATTCTACAAGGCCAAGATCACCTGTGCTGGTTTGAAAGGAAGTATGCCCCCTAGAAAAGCCATGTTTTAATCGAAATCCCATTTCATAAAGGTAAAATAATCCCTATTCAATACTGTATGTTTGAAACTGTAATCAGATCATCTCCTTGGATGATGTGATTTAGTCAGGAGTGGTTGTTAAACTGGATCAGCTGGTGACATGTCTCCATCCTTTTGGGTGGGTCTTGATTAGTTTATTGGAGTCCTATAAAGAGGAAACATTTTGGAGAATGGGAGATTTGGGTAGAACAGAGAATGCTACAGCACCACGAAGCAGAGTCCACAGCCAGCAACCTTTGGAGATGAAAAAGGAAAATGCCTCCCAGGGAGTTTCATGAAACAGGAAGCCAGGAGAAGGACCTGACAGATGATGCCATGTTCATCATGTGCCCTTCCAGATGAGAGAGAAGCCCTTACTGTGTTCACCATGTGCCTTCTCACTTGGGAGAGAAACCCTGAACTTCATCGGCCTTCCTGAACCAAGGTATCTTTCCCTAGATGCCTTTGATTGGACATTTCTATGGACTTGTTTTTTTTTTGTTTTTTTCAGGTTTTAAAACTTTTTATTTGCATATTTAAAAAATTGTGCATTCCAATAATTAAAATCATTTGAACAAAAAAAAATGGCACTCTGATTAAACTGCATTTTACAGCCTGTAGGACATCTTGGACCAGCTTTGCTTTTACTCTAGATTCACTGCCGTCCCACCCAGCTTCTTCCTTCACCAACATGCAAGTTCTTTTCCTACCCTGCTGGCCAGACAGGCAGCTGGGAGAGGCAGGCGTGGCCTTCCTTGTCAATAGTTCTCAATTCTTTGATGTGAAAAGGGGCAGCACAGTCATTTAAACTTGATCCAACATCTTTGCATCTTACAAAGTTAACAGCTAAAAGAAGTAAAATAAGAAGGCAATGCTTGTGGAATGTACAGTACATATTGGCTGTGCATGCCTCATTACGATTCGCCTGCTTGCTTCTCCTGTTCGATCGTTTCTTTGGACGGCAGTGGATTTTTCTCTTGCGTTTCTGTCTTCTTCAATTTCGACTTATCAAATTTCTCAATCTCAGCCATATCGGGTTTGTTAGACATGGTTGGAGAGGAGGCCGAGCGAGGTGCGCGAGCGAGGAAGAGTCCGATCTGCGAAGTGGCCGCCGCCGAGTGCCTCTATTGACTTGTTCTAATTGGGATTTTCTCAGCCTTAGAACTGTAAACTAGCAACTTATTCAATTCCCCCTTTTTAAAAGCCATTCCATTTCTGGTATACTGCATTTTGGCAGCTAGCAAACTAGAACATCACCCTCATACCAAAGCCAGTCAAAGATATTACAAGAAAATGAAACTACAGACCAATCTCTTTAATGAATATAGATGCAAAAATCCTCAACAAAATTCTCACAAATTGAATCCAACACCACCGTAAAAGAATTATACACCATAACCGAGTAGGATTCATCCATTATGCAAGGGTGATTCAACATAAGAAAATCAATTAATGTAATACACCATATCAACAAATCAAAGCAGAAAACCACATGATCATCTCAATTGATGCAGAAAAGGCATTTGACAAAATTCAAACATTCTTTCTGGTTGAAAACACTTCAAAGGAGAGGAATAGAAGGGAACTTCCTCAACATAATAAAGGGAATATATGAAAATCCCACAGCTAACATCATCCTCAATGGGGAAAAACTGAAAACTTTCCCCCTAAGATCAGGAACAAGACAAGGAGGCCCACTGTCACCATTGTTATTCAATAATTTTGTTGAAAGTTCTAGCCAGAGCAATTAGACAAGAAAAAAACAAAAACAAAAACAAAAAAAAACAAGGCAGGGGACTTCCAGAGAAGATGGCGGCATAGTAAGATGCGCGGGTCTTAGTTCCTCCTCCAGAACAGCTACTAGGGGAGTAGGAACAATATGGAACAGCTCCCAGAGCCATGACAGAGATCAAGTAGACAGCATACCCCATTCTGGAACAGCTGATTGGCTGGGAGAACCTGCTCTGGTGAGATCGCCGAGGGGCACGGGCTTCCCTGGGCCGGGGTGACAGGCGGCCGGAGTCTCTCCCTCCCTCCTTCCTGGGCCGGCTGGGAGAATTGGACAGGCGGTCCCCTCAAGTCGTGGCGACTGGTGCCCCCCCCACACACGCGGCCCCCTGGACCAGCTGGGAGAATTGGATCGGAGATCCCCAGGCCACGGAGAACGGTGACTGGGGTCCCTTCCAAACACATGGCTTCCCGGTCCGGCTGGGAACGGTGCAATCTCCCAGGCTGTGGCGGCTGGCGCCCTCCCGCCACGCTTGGTGCCCCGGGCTTGCTAGGAGATTTGGACAGGTGCTCTCCCAGGCTGCGGCAGCTGGTGACCCTCCCCGCGTTCGGATCCCTGGGCCGGCTGGGAGATTCGGATTGGCACTCCTACAAGCCGCTTCGGCTGGCGAACCTCCCCCAGGGGGAGAGTTTTCCAAAGTTAAAGGACCCACAGCACCTTTTACTGGTGGGACCCGTAGACAAACGAGTGCCAAGAGTGCCACCTACTGGGCAGGATAAGAAAAACAGAACCCAGAGATTTCACAGAAAAATCTTTCAACCTGTTGGGTCCAACACCCAGGGAAATCTGATTAAATGCCCAGACACCAGCAGAAGATAACGGATCACACTCAGAAAATTGAAAATATGGCCCAGTCAAAGGAACAAACCAATAGTTCAAATGAGATACAGGAGCTGAGACAACTAATGCTGAATATACGAACAGAAATGGAAAACCTCTTCAAAAATGAAATCGATAAATTGAGGGAGGACATGAAGAAGACATGGGCTGAACAAAAAGAAGAAATAGAAAAACTGAAAAAACAAATCACAGAACTTATAGAAGTGAAGGACAAAGTAGAAAAGATGGAAAAAACAATGGATACCTACAATGATAGATTTAAAGAGACAGAAGATAGAATTAGTGATTTGGAGGATGGAACATCTGAATTCCAAAAAGAAACAGAAACTATAGGGAAAAGAATGGAAAAATTTGAACAGGGGATCAGGGAACTGAAGGACAATATGAACCGCACAAATATACATGTTGTGGGTGTCCCAGAAGGAGAAGAGAAGGGAAAAGGAGGAGAAAAACTAATAGAAGAAATTATCACTGAAAATTTTGCAACTCTTATGAAAGACCTAAAATTACAGATCCAAGTAGTGCAGCGCACCCCAAAGAGAATAGACCCAAATAGGCGTTCTCCAAGACACTTACTAGTTAGAATGTCAGAGGTCAAAGAGAAAGAGAGGATCTTGAAAGCAGCAAGAGAAAAACAATCCATCACATACAAGGGAAACCCAATAAGACTATGTGTAGATTTCTCAGCAGAAACCATGGAAGCTAGAAGACAGTGGGATGATATATTTAAAATACTAAAAGAGAAAAACTGCCAACCAAGACTCCTATATCCAGCAAAATTGTCCTTCAAAAATGAGGGAGAAATTAAAACATTCTCAGACAAAAAGTCACTGAGAGAATTTGTGACCAAGAGACCAGCTCTGCAAGAAATACTAAAGGGAACACTAGAGTCAGATACAAAAAGACAGAAGAGAGAGGTATGGAGAAGAGTGTAGAAAGAAAGAAAATCAAATATGATGTACATAATACAAAAGGCAAAATGGTAGAGGAAAATATTATTCAAACAGTAATAACACTAAATGCTAATGGACTGAATTCCCCAATCAAAAGACATAGACTGGCAGAATGGATTAAAAAACAGGATCCTTCTATATGCTGTCTACAGGAAACACATCTTAGACACAAAGACAAACATAGGTTGAAAGTGAAAGGTTGGGAAAAGATATTTCATGCAAATAACAACCGGAAAAGAGCAGGAGTAGCTATACTAATATCCAACAAATTAGACTTCAAATGTAAAACAGTTAAAAGAGACAAAGAAGGACACTATCTACTAATAAAAGGAACAATTCAACAAGAAGACATAACAATCATAAATATTTATGCACCGAACCGGAATGCCCCTAAATACGTGAGGAATACACTGCAAACACTGAAAAGGAAGATAGACACATATACCATAACATTTGGAGACTTCAATTCACCACTCTCATCAATGGACAGAACATCTAGACAGAGGATCAATAAAGAAATACAGAATCTGAATATTACTATAAATGAGCTAGACTTAACAGACATTTATAGGACATTACATCCCACAACAGCAGGATACAACTTTTTCTCAAATGCTCATGGATAATTCTCAAAGATAGACCATATGCTGGGTCACAAAGCAAGTCTTAACAAATTTAAGAAGATTGAAATCATACACAACACTTTCTCAGATCATAAAGGAATGAAGGTGGAAATCAATAATAGGCGGAGTGCCAGAAAATTCACAAATACGTGGAGGTTCAACAACACACTCTTAAACAACGAGTAGGTCAAAGAAGAAATTGGAAGAGAAATTAGTAAATACCTCGAGGTGAATGAAAATGAAAACACAACATATCAAAACTTATGGGACGCAGCAAAGGCAGTGCTAAGAGGGAAATTTATTGCCCTAAATGCCTATATCAGAAAAGAAGAAAAGGCAAAAATGCAGGAATTAACTGTCCACTTGGAAGAACTGGAGAAAGAACAGCAAACTAATCCCAAAGCAAGCAAAAGGAAAGAAATAACAAAGACTAGAGCAGAAATAAATGAAATTGAAAACATGAAAACAATAGAGAAAATCAATAAGACCAGAAGTTGGTTCTATGAGAAAATCAATAAGATTGATGGGCCCTTAGCAAGATTGACAAAAAGAAGAAGAGAGAGGATGCAAATAAATAAGATCAGAAATGGAAGAGGAGACATAACTACTGAACTCACAGAAATAAAGGAGGTAATAACAGGATACTATGAACAACTTTACGCTAATAAATACAACAATTTAGAGGAAATGGACGGGTTCCTGGAAAGACATGAACAACCAACTTTGACTCAAGAAGAAATAGATGACCTCAACAAACCAATCACAAGTAAAGAAATTGAATTAGTCATTCAAAAGCTTCCTAAAAAGAAAAGTCCAGGACCAGACGGCTTCACATGTGAATTCTATCAAACATTCCAGAAAGAATTAGTACCAACTCTCCTCAAACTCTTCAAAAAAATCGAAGTGGAGGGAAAACTACTTAATTCATTCTATGAAGCCAACATCACCCTCATACCAAAACCAGGCAAAGATATTACAAAAAAAGAAAACTACAGATCAATCTCTCTAGTGAATATAGATGCAAAAATCCTCAATAAAACTCTAGCAAATCATATCCAACAACACATTAAAAGAATTATACATCATGACCAAGTAGGATTCATCCCAGGTATGCAAGGATGGTTCAACATAAGAAAATCAATTAATGTAATACACCATATCAACAAATCAAAGCAGAAAAATCACATGATCATCTCAATTGATGCAGAGAAGGCATTTGACAAGATTCAACATCCTTTCCTGTTGAAAACACTTCAAAAGATAGGAATACAAGGGAACTTCCTTAAAATGATAGAGGGAATATATGAAAAACCCACAGCTAATATCATCCTCAATGGGGAAAAATTGAAAACTTTCCCCCTAAGATCAGGAACAAGACAAGGATGTCCATTATCACCACTATTATTCAACATCGTGTTGGAGGTTCTAGCCAGAGCAATTAGACAAGAAAAAGAAATACAAGGCATCAAAATTGGAAAGGAAGAAGTAAAACTATCACTGTTTGCAGACGATATGATATTATACGTCAAAAACCCAGAAAAATCCACAACAAAACTACTAGAGCTAATAAATGAGTACAGCAAGGTAGCAGGTTACAAGATCAACATTCAAAAATCTGTAGCATTTCTATACACTAGCAATGAACAAGCTGAGGGGGAAATCAAGAAATGAATCCCATTTACAATTGCAACTAAAAGAATAAAATACCTAGGAATAAATTTAACTAAAGAGACAAAAAACCTATATAAAGAAAACTACAAAAAACTGTTAAAAGAAATCACAGAAGACCTAAATAGATGGAAGGCCATACCGTGTTCATGGATTGGAAGACTAAATATAGTTAAGATGTCAATCCTACCTAAATTGATTTACAGATTCAACGCAATACCAATCAAAACCCCAACAACTTTTTTCAGAAATAGAAAAACCAATAAGCAAATTTATCTGGAAGGGCAGGGTGCCCCGAATTGCTAAAAACATATTGAGGAAAAACAATGAAGCTGGAGGTCTCACACTGCCAGACTTTAAGGGATATTATGAAGCCACAGTGGTCAAAACAGCATGGTACTGGCATAAAGATAGGTATATTGACCAATTGAATCGAATAGAGTGCTCAGATATAGACCCTCTCATCTATGGACATTTGATCTTTGATAAGGCAGTCAAGCCAACTTACCTGGGACAGAACAGTCTCTTCAATAAATGGTGCCTAGAAAACTGGATATCCATATGCAAAAGAATGAAAGACGACCCGTATCTCACACCCTATACAAAAGTTAACTCAAAATGGATCAAAGATCTAAACATTAGGTCTAAGACCATAAAACAGTTAGAGGAAAATGTAGGGAGATATCTTATGAAACTTGCAATTGGAGGCGGTTTTATGGACCTTAAACCTAAAGCAAGAGCACTGAAGAAGGAAATAAATAAATGGGAGCTCCTCAAAATTAAACACTTTTGTGCATCAAAGAACTTCATCAAGAAAGTAGAAAGACAGCCTACACAATGGGAGACAATATTTGGAAACGACATATCAGATAAAGGTCTAGTATCCAGAATTTATAAAGAGATTGTTCAACTCAACAACAAAAAGACAGCCAACCCAATTACAAAATGGGAAAAAGACTTGAACAGACACTTCTCAGAAGAGGAAATACAAATGGCCAAAAGGCACATGAAGAGATGCTCAATGTCCCTGGCCATTAGAGAAATGCAAATCAAAACCACAATGAGATATCATCTCACACCCACCAGAATGGCCATTATCAACAAAACAGAAAATGACAAGTGCTGGAGAGGATGCGGTGAAAGAGGCACACTTATCCACTGTTGGTGGGAATGTCAAATGGTGCAACCACTGTGGAAGGCAGTTTGGCGGTTCCTCAAAAAGCTGAATATAGAATTGCCGTACAACCCAGCAATACCATTGCTAGGTATCTACTCAAAGAACTTAAGGGCAAAGACACAAACGGACGTTTGCACACCAATGTTTATAGCAGCGTTATTTACAATTGCAAAGAGATGGAAACAGCCAAAATGTCCATCAACAGACGCGTGGCTAAACAAACTGTGGTATATACATACGATGGAATATTATGCAGCTTTAAGACAGAATAAACTTATGAAGCATGTAATAACATGTATGGACCTAGAGAACATTATGCTGAGTGAGTCTAGCCAAAAACTAAAGAACAAATACTGTATGGTCCCACTGATATGAACCGACATTTGAGAATAAACTTGGAATATGTCATTGGTAACAGAGTTCAGCAGGAGTTAGAAACAGGGTAAGATAATGGGTAATTGGAGCTGAAGGGATACAGACTGTGCAACAGGACTAGATACAAAAACTCAAAAATGGACAGCACAATAATACCTAATTATAAAGTAATCATGTTAAAACACTGAATGAAGCTGCATCTAAGCTATAGGTTTTTTTTTTTGTCTCTCT
This sequence comes from Tamandua tetradactyla, assembly GCF_023851605.1. Taxonomy (NCBI): domain Eukaryota; kingdom Metazoa; phylum Chordata; class Mammalia; order Pilosa; family Myrmecophagidae; genus Tamandua; species Tamandua tetradactyla. The sequence goes on from NC_135333.1 coordinate 112,131,900, forward strand.
GTTTGTTTGTTTGTCTTTTTTTTTCTTTTTCCTTTTCTTTTTTTTACTATTATTATTATTTTTATTTTTTTCTCTATATTAACATTCTATATCTTTTTCTGTTGTTTTGCTAGTTCTTTTCCTAAATCGATGCAAATGTACTAAGAAATGATGACCATGCATCTATGTGATGATGTTAAGAATTACTGATTGCATATGTAGAATGGAATGATTTCTAAATGTTGTGTTAATTTCCTTTTAATCTTTAATTAATAAAAAAATTAGAAAAAAATAGGACAAAAAAAAACAAGGCATCAAAATTGGAAAGGAAGAAGTAAAACTCTCAGTGTTTGCATATGATATGATACTATATGTTGAATACCCTGAAAAATCCACACTAAAACTACCAGAGCTAATAATAAGTACAGCAAAGTGGCAGGTTACAAGATCAACACTCACAACTCTATAGTGTTTCTGTACACTAGTAATGAACAATCTGAGGGAGAAATCAAGAAAAAATTCCATTTACAATTGCAACCAAGGAATAAAATATTTAGGAATGAATTTAACTAAAGATACAAAAGACCTATACAAAGAAAACTACAAGAAATTGTCAAATCACAGAAAACCTAAATAAAAAGTTTGTTTGAATGGTTGGCTGAAACATGGATCAAAAGGTGGCCGACATTAACTGAGATTGAAATGCCAAAACTGCCATGGTATAATGTAGATGCAGGGATCCAGAGGCTTAGAGAGATTGGAATGTTAGAGTGGATTTATCATGGAAAGCCTGCTCTTACACCCCAGGAATGTCTGGGGGATGCACCTTTTACCACAACAGTGAGAAAAAAAATTGTGAGACTAGAGCCATCATCCCTGAAGAACTCTTGTAGTTGCACTTCTCTGTAGGTCAGATATTACTGTGGGAACTGCTGTCGCTGAGCTGGAATCCTTAAATAGTGGGGATGAGTGGATCCTGAGTTATCAGAAGCCAGGTTGCAGCACTAAATTATCAAAGACAAGGTGGACATGGTTATTATAATAGACAGCAGACTCAAAGCTGGAGTCAAAATAATCTGACTCACAGAGACTTGTGGCATTGGCTAGTAGATCATGGGTAATCTAGAAGTCCAATAGATGCACAGTCTACTAAATTCTTGTTTGAGCTGCATAAACAAAAGAGTTCTAGGTCAAGTGAACAGAAGTCTAACTTGAGTTACAAAAACAGAGTCATGGCCCCTTAATCAATTTCCAGATTTGAGACAGTTTACAGACCCTGAGCCCCTTGAATGAGGGGGAGGCCAAGTCCCTTTTTGGGGAGAACCCTGTTACCTTGCCAGAAATTAATACTGTTAATCTTCCTCCAAGCTTTCCTCAAGGAGACCAATGGCCTTTTACCAGGGTAACTGTGCACTAGGGAAAAGGAAATGGTCAGGTATTTGGAGGATTATTGGACACTGGTTCAGAAATGACGTTAATTCCAGGGGACCCAAAACATCACTCTGGTCCACCAGTCTGAGTGAGAGCTTATGGAGGTCAGGTGACCAATGGAATTTTAGCTCAGGTCTGCCTCACAGTGGGCCCAGTGGGGCCCCCAGATCAATTCTGAAGTTATTTCTCCAGTTCCAGAATGCATAATTGGAATAGACATACTGAGCAACTGGCAGAATACCCACGTTGGTTTTCTAACTCGTGGAATGAGGGCTATTATGGTAGGAAAGGCTAAGTGGAAGCCACTAGAACTTCCCCTACCTAGCAAAATAGTAAATCAGAAGTAATACTGGATTCCTGGAGGGATTGGAGAGATTACTGCCACTGTTAAGGACTTGAAGGATGCAGGGTTGGTGATTCCCACCACATCCCCATTCAACTCTCCTATTTGGCCTGTGCAGAAAAAGAATGGGTCTTGGAGAGTGATAGTGGATTATTTTAAGCTCAACCAGGTGGTAACTCCAATTGCAGCTGTTGTTCCAGATGTGGTATCATTGCTTGAGCAAATCCCCTCGTACCTGGTATGCAGTATTGATCTGGCAAATGCTTTTATCTCAATAGTTATTAGTAAGGACCACCAGAAACAGTTTGCTTTCAGCTGGCAAGGTCAGCAATATACTTTCACTGTCCTACCTCAGGGGTATATAAGTATATAAACTCTCCAGAGCTGTGTCATCATCGTGTCCGCAGGGACTTTGATCATTTCTTCCTCCTATAAGACATCACACTGGTCCATTATGTTGATGATATCATGTTGATTGGACCTAGTGAGCAAGAAGTAGCAATTACTCTAGTCTTATTGGTCAGGATCTGCATGTCAAAAGATGGGAGATAAATCCAAAAAAAAAATACAGGGGCCTTCCACCGCAGTGAAATTTCTAGGTGCCCAGTGGTGTGGGGCATGTTGAGATATCCCTTCTAAACTGAAGGATAAGTTACTGCACCTGGCTCCTCCTATGACCAAAAAAGAGGCACAATGCCTAGTTAGTCTCTTCAGATTTTGACAACATGTTCCTCATTTGGGTGTGCTACTCCGGCCCATTTATCGAGTGACCAGAAAAGCTGCTAATTTTGAGTGGGGACCTGAACAAGAGGAGGCTCTATGATAGGTCCAGGTTGCTGTACAAGCTTCTCTGCCACTTGGACAATATGATCCAGCAGATCCAATGGTGCTGGAAGTGTCAGTAGCAAATAGAGATGCTGTCTGGAACCTTTGGCAGGCCCCTATAGGAGAATCGCAATGCAGACCCTTAGGATTTTGTAGCAAAGCCTTACTCTGTTGCAGATAACTATTCCCCTTTTGAGAAACAGATTTTGGCCTGCTACTGGACCTTAGTAGAGACTGAATGTTTAACCATGGGCCACCAAGTTACCATGAGTTCTGAGTTGCCTATCATGAGCTGGGTGTTGTCTGACCCACCAAGCCATAAAGTTGGGCATGCGCAGCAGCACTCCATCATAAAATGTAAATGGTATATACAAGATAGGGCCAGAGCAGGTCCTGAAGGCACAAGTAAGTTACATGAGGATATGCCATGGTCTCCACTCCTACCGCGTTACCTTTTCTTTCCCAGACCAGAGCTATAGCCTCTTGGGGAGTTCCTTACAGTGATTGACTGAGGAAGAGAAAACTTGGGCCTGGTTTACAGATGGATCTGCATGATATGCAGGTACCACCCGAAAATGGACAGCAGTAGCATTCCACCCCCTTTCTGGGATGTCCTTAAAGGAGAGTGGTGAGAGATAATCCTCCCAGCGGGCAGAACTTTGAGCTGTGTACCTGGTTTGTCATTTTGCTTGGAAGGGGAACTGGCCAGAGGTGCATTTGTATACTGACTTATGAACTGTTGCTAATAGTTTGGCTGGAGGATGAGGGACTTGGAAAGACCATAATCAGAAAATTGGTGACAAGGAGGACTGGGGAAGGCTTTTAAGGAGGATTCAGAAGAGGCAGTCTCTCTTCCTGCTTAGGCTGGCGAGCCTCTCCTGTGGAGTTTGTCCAGACTCTTCATCAGAGTCATTAGCTTCATAGCCAGTCCTACAAATTTTGGACTCTATATTCCTTAAAAGTCGTGTAAGACACTTTTATAAATTTTATGTCTATGAATACTTCCTGCTGGTTCTGTTTCTCTAGAGAACCTGAGCTAATGCACCATGGTAATTAGCAGTATCTAGTTGCAGCTTGCATCAGAGTAGCCTCCAGAATAGACTCGGCTCCTTTTGAACTCCCTTAACCACTGATACCTTATTTTGTTACATTCCTTTTCTCCCTTTTAGTCCAGAAGGCATTGTTGATCCTTTGGTGCTTGGGCCAGGCTCATTCCTGGGAGTCAGGTCTCCGTTGGTCAGGGAGACTTTTACCCCTGAATGTCATGTCCCAATGTTCTAGTTTGCTAGCTGCCAGAATGCAATATACCAGAAACAGAATGGTTTTTAAAAAGGGGAATTTAATGAGTTGCTAGTTTATAGTTCTAAGGCCAAGAAAATGTCCCAATTAAAACAAGTCTATAGAAATGTCCAGTTTAAGGCATCCAGGGAAAGATACCTTGGTTCAAGAAGGCTGACGATGTTCAGCGTTTCTCTCTCAGCTGGAAGGGCACAAGGTGAGCAATGTGTCATCTGCTACTTTCTCTGCTGGCTTCCTGTTTCATGAAGCTCCCCGGAAGGCATTTTCCTTCTTCATCTCCAAAGGTCGCTGGCTTTTTCATCTCCAAAGGCTGCTGGCTGGTGGGCTCTGCTTCTCGTGGCTATGTCGTTCTTCTCTGCTGTCTCTGAATCTCTCATTCTCAAAAACGTTCCCTCTTTTGTAGGACTCTAATAAACCAGTCAAGACCCACCCAAATGGGTGGAGGCATGTTGTCACTTAATCCAGTTTAACAACCACTCTTGACTAAATTCACAGGGAGATGATCTGATTACAGTTTCAAACATACAGTATTGAATAGGGATTATTCTACCTTTATGAAATGGGATTTTGATTAAAACTTGGCTTTTCTGGGGGGCATACTTCTTTCAAACCTGCACACCCACATATGGGGGAGGATAATAATTTTCCTTGCAGAATTAGGCTTAGGGAGAGAGAGGTCACATCTGAGCAACAAAAGAGGTTTCCTGAGAGCAACTGTTAGGCATAATTACAGATAATCTTAGCTTTTCCACTACAGAAATAAGTTGTGTAAAGGCAAACCTCAAAATCAAGAACTTGGCCTATTTTCTTGGGAGTCCCTAATGTTTGAGAGAGTGCCAGGGCTTTCCCAGATGGGAAAATTTAATATTTCCATATTTTATCACCATCCCATAGTGTGGGATATCTCCGGGTATTTCATTAAGCTATACAGAATTACAAGTCTTCATTCCTGTTCTGGGCTCCATGTTTAAATGAGCTATCAGACAGGCTGATTAGATTGTGTGTTACAGAAAATGTAGGTTCCAGACACAATAAACCTCTCTGCCTTTGGCCTCATACAGAAGGTGAAACTGTAGAGTACATGTACTATCAACTTTTGCCCTGTATTCTGATTTACCTTGGTCCCAAACAGATCAGCTTCATTTTTATCTCTAATTGAAGTCTGACCTATTTTCAGTTACTTTAAGTGTTAGCATATGTAGCAATTCTGACTTTCCAGCTGCAGAAATCTAGCTGTGAATCTTAGGTGTCACAAAAGTACTCAAAGTTCCAGGGAAATAGCTAGTTATACACATGTAACTCAGTGTCTCAGAACCTAGAAATACACTTACAATTTTGGACTACGTATGTCTTCTATAAGGGCTTGCAAACTAGGCTCCAATTTTCTTATAAGTATTTTCTCAAGGGGACCATACATATTCTCTTCTTTCTTGCTTATTTTGCACAGCACATTGTCCCCAAGTGTGCTTGTTTGAAATTGTTATGTACCCCAGAAAAGCTATCTTCTGTTTCCTAATCCAATCTTGTGGGGGCAGACCTATTGTTTTGGGTGGAACCTTTGTCTGGATGGTTTCCATGGAGAGGTGACACACCCAGTTGTGGGTATGACCTCTTGATTAGATTGTTTGCATGGAAATGTGACAATTGCATGGAAAGGTCACAATTGGTTGTGACCTTTTGTGTACTTTACCCATTCAAGTCAGGTCTTGATTAGTTTACTGGAGTCCTTTAAAAGGGCAAACATTTTGGAGAAGTTTAGATGCCTGGAGAACAGTTGCTAGAGAGCCAACAGAGATGTGGACATTTGGAGATGTTTGGAGTGCTGGCAGAGAGCAGATGCCTAGACAAGGATTTTTGGAGATGCAGAGCCCAGCAGACATTACCATGTGCCTTCCCATGAGATCCTAAGCAAGCCAGAACCCAGAGTTGTGTCATAGGGGAGCTAAGTGAAGGGCCACAGATGCTTAGAGAGGAAACCACTGGCATCAGAAACTGGAAGCAATGGAACCAAGAACAAGGACCAGCAGATGCCAGCCATGTGCCTTTCCATATGAAAGACATTGGCCTTTCTTGAGCCAAGGTATCCTTCTCTGGATGCCTTAGTTTGGACATATTTATGATCTTGGAACTGTAAACTTGTAACTCAGTAAATCCCCTTTTTTAAAAAAAAGCCATTTCATTTCTTGTATATTGCATTCTGGCAGCATTTGGCAAACCAAAACACCAAGGTCCATTCAGTTTGTTGCATATCTCATGATGTCATTTCTTTTTGTCACTGCACAGAATTCCATCATATATATATATCACAGTTCACCTTCTGGCTTCTCAGCCATTGTACACTTCAGCCCCCTCCATCCACTGGGCATCATGGATAAATGTCTGAAATAAACAAACAATTGGTTTACAATCAGCACTACTCTCAATTTCAAACAGTTTTCATTGGTCCAAAGAGGCAAAGAATGAATAAACACAGCCTCACCAAATATCAAGTCAAAACTTCTCGTGAACTCTTGTCCCTCCCACCCCCCACCTCCGTTATTCAAAGTGTGCTTTAAAAATTATTGCTTTTTTTCTTTTCTTTGCATATATATGTTATATTTTACAACAAAAAATAATAAAAAATATATAGGCAGTTTTGTAATATTAGATAAAATAAATTCATGAAATAAAAAATTTGAAAATATTTAGTAATATAGTTCATTACTAGAGCAAATTTGATATTTGTAATAATTTTTACTTGATATTTTGAGAATGTTCACAGTTTTGACAGCTGATCAAATGACATCTAAGTTAGTGTTTAATACTTAGAATTTAAGAACTTTTCTGTCTGAATTTGTAGATTTATTTCCTTATTGCCTTCATTTTTAATTGGTTTATGAAACTTACTGCACAAACACAGGCTTTACAATGATTAGATGGATACTTTATTTAAATACGCCTATGGTTAAGCTAACTAAGATATCCATTTTTAGTGGTTCTAAGTGTAGTTTGTTTTCTTAAATAAAAATTTTTTTTTCAAAACCTCCCCTAAATTCTTATTCCTCCCACCCCACCCCAGCCCCCCATTCTTTACCCCTGTGGTACGGTTGCTGTGGTACTGTTGCTGTCTTCCTGCTAACTACAGGCCATGGCGTGCAATATTAGTTTCCCCCCATACCCTTCTATAATTGGCTCTTTGTACAAGAGCAAACCTTTGAAGGAGTTCATGCAAGAATTTATTTATAATTGTAGAGTTAATCAGTGGGATACATGGCACTATACCTGTATCCCACTGATTAATTTTCAATCGTATTCACCTTCAACATGGCAATGTTACTTATATCCTCACTAATCACCATCACTTCTATCCATTCATTTACATTTAAGTTCAGCCTCATTGGTTAACCTTTTCTCCATCTCTAGCTTCTGTGTACCTCTAGGTCCCCTATATTGTACAGTGTAAGCCTTTGAGATTACCTTTACCAGAGTCATAATAGAAAAATTGTACACTATCTATCTTTTGTGTCTAGCTTATTTCACTCAGCATTATGTCCTCAAGGTTCATCCATGTTGTCATATGCTTCAGCACCTCATTTTATCTTACTGCTGCATGATATTCCATCATAGGTATATACCACATTTTATTTATCCACTCATCTGCTGATGGTCACTTGGATTGTTTCCATCTTTCAGCAATTGTGAAAAGTGCTACTGTGAACATCAGTGTGGAAATATCTGTTCATGTCACTGCTTTCAGTTCTTCTGGGTATATACCTAGTACTCATATTACTGCGTCTTAGCAGCTTGATATTTAGTTTTCTGAGGAACCGCCAAACTGCGTTCCACAGCAGCTGTACCATTATACATTCCCACCAGCATTGAATAAGTGTTCCAATTTGTCCACATCCTCCCCAATATTTGTAATTTTCTGTTTAATAGTAGCCATTCTTTATAGGTGTGAGGTGATATGTCATTGTAGTCTTGATTTGCATTTCCCTTATAGCTAATGTAGATAAACATTTCTTCATGGCTATTTTAGCCATTTGCATTTGTCCTTCAGAGAAATGCCTATTCATATCCCTTGCCCATTTTATAATTGGGTTGTATGTTCTTTTGTTGAGCTGTATAATTTCTTTATATACACAGGATATCAAGCCTTTATCCAACAGGCAGTTTCCAAATATTTTCTACCATTGAATTGGCTGCCTCTTCGCCTTATTGACAAAGCCCTTTGAAGCACAGAAACTTTTTATTTTAGGAGTTCCCATTATTCAATTTTTTCTTTTGTTGATTGTGCTTTGGGCATAAAGTTTAAGAAGCTATCTCCTATTATTAGGTCTTGAAGATGTTTCCCTGTATTTTCTTCTAGGAGTTTCCTGCTACTGATTCTTATATTTATGTCTCTAGCCCATTTTGAATTAATTTTTAAAATTTATTTATTAATTAAAAAAATAAAGAAACAAAATAAAACAACATACATAATCAGTAATTCACAATATCATCACTTAGTTGCAAATTCATCATTTCTTAGAACATTTGCATTAATTCAGAAAAAGAGATAAAAAGACAATAGAAAAAGAAATAAAACAAACACAGGAAAGAAAAAAAAAAGATTATACCTACCATACCCCTTACCCCTTGCTTTCATTGATCACTAGCATTTCAAACTAAATTTATTTTAGCATTTGTTCCCCCTATTATTTATTTTTATTCCATATGTTCTACTCCTTTGTTGACAAGGTAGATAAAATGAGCATCAGACACAAGGTTTTCACAATCACACAGTCACATTGTGACAGCTGTATCATTATTCAATCATCCTCAAGAAACATGGCTATTGGAACACAGCTCTACATTTTCAGGCAGTTCCCTCCAGCCTCTCCATTACTTCTTGAATAACAAGATGATATCTACTTGATGCAGAAGAATAACCTCCAGGATAACATCTCGACTCTGTTTGGAATCTCTCAGCCATTGACACTTTGTCTCATTTACCTCTTGCCCCTTTTGGTTGAGAAGGTTTTCTCAATCCCTTGATGCTGAGTCTCCGTTCATTCCAAGATCTCTGTCCCACGTTGCCAGGAAGGTCCACACCCCTGAGAGTCATGTCCCACGCAGAGAGGGGGAGGGTGGTGAGACTGCTCATTGTGTTGGCTAGAGAAAGAGGCTACATCTGAGCAACAAAAGAGGCTCTCTTGGGGGTGACTCTTAGGCCTAAATTTTAAGTAGACTTGACCTATCCTTTGCGGGGTTAAGTTTCATATGAACAAACCCCAAGACTGGGGGCTCTGCCTATAGCTTTGATTGTCCACACTACTTGTGAGAATATCAAGAATTCAACGTGGGGAAGTTGAATTTCTCCCCATTCTCACCACTCCCTGAAGGGGGCTTTGCAGATACTTTTCCACTCACTGATCAAATCACTCTGGGATTCATCGGGGCATCACTCTGGATGAACCAGCAAAATCTCATGTCCTATCTGAGATTCCAAGTACTTATGGCATTCAATCAAACTATCTACATGTTATATTAGGAAATGCACTAGTCAAAATACAAATTTTGTAACAAATAAACATTTTTTGCTTTAGTGTCACACAAAGGGTGACATTTTAAAATATTAATTACCATCTATTTTCAGTACCCTGCAATAATGACATTCCTTTGTTCTTCCTCATGCAAAAACATTTTTAAAATTGTACCTTGTACATTTCACTATTATTACACACTCTAGGCATTCCTAAATTATACAATCTCAATCTTTAACATCTATCTTTCTTTTTTATTTCATTTATGTCCCTAGCCCTCCTCCCTCTATCATTCTCACATGCAGCTTCAATCAGTGTTTTAACATAATTATATTAGTTAGGCAGTATTGTGCTGTCCATTTCTGAGTTTTTGTATCCAGTCCTGTTGCACAGTCTGTTTCCCTTCAGCTTCAATTACCCAATATCTTACTCTATTTCTATCTCCTGATGGTCTCTATTATGAACAAAATATTCCAAGTTTATTCACTAATGTCAGTTTATATCAATGAGACCATACAGTATTAGTCCTTTAGTTTTTGGCTAGTCTCACTCAGCATAATGTTCTCAAGGTCCATCCGTGTTGTTACATGCTTCATAAGTTTATTCTGTCTTAAAGCTGCATAATATTCCATCGTATGTATATACCACAGTTTGTTTAGCCACTCGTCTGTTGATGGACATTTTGGCTGTTTCCATCTCCTTGCAATTGTAAATAATGCTGCTATAAACGTTGGTGTGCAAATGTCCGTGTGTGTCTTTGCCCTCATGTCCTCTGAGTAGATACCTAGCAGTGGTATTGCTGGGTCATATGGCAATTCTATATTCAGATTTTTGAAGAACCGCCAAACTGCTTTCCACAGCGGTTGCACCATTTGACATTCCCACCAACAGTGGATAAGTGTGCCTGTTTCTCCACATCCTCTCCAGCACTTGTCATTTTCTGTTTTGTTGATAATGGCCATTCTGGTGGGTGTGAGATGATATCTCATTGTGGTTTTGATTTGCATTTCTCTAATGGCCAGGGACATTGAGCATCTCTTCATGTGCCTTTTGGCCATTTGTATTTCCTCTTCTGAGAAGTGTCTGTTCAAGTCTTTTTCCCATTTTGTAATTGGGTTGGCTGTCTTTTTGTTGTTGAGTTGAACAATCTCTTTATAAATTCTGGATACTAGACGTTTATCTGATATGTCATTTCCAAATATTGTCTCCCATTTTGTAGGCTTTCTTTTTACTTTCTTGATGAAGTTCTTTGATGCACAAAAGTGTTTAATTTTGAGGAGTTCTCATTTCTTCCTTTCTTTCTTCAGTGCTCTTGCTTTAAGTGTAAGGTCTATAAAACTGCCTCCAATTATAAGATATTTCCCTACATTTTCCTCTTTTTTATGGTCTTAGACCTGATGTTTAGATCTTTGATCCATTTGGAGTTAACTTTTGTATAGGGTGTGAGATACGGGTCCTCTTTCATTCTTTTGCATACGGATATCCAGTTTTCTAGGCACCATTTGTTGAAGAGACTGTTCTGTCCCAGGTGAGTTGGCTTGAATGCCTTATCAAAGATCAAATGTCCATAGATGAGAGGGTCTATATCTGAGCACTCTATTTGATTCCATTGGTCAATATATCTATCTTTATGCCAGTACCATACTGTTTTGACCACTGTGGCTTCATAATATGCCTTAAAGTCAGGCAGTGTGAGACCTCCAGCTTCGTTTTTTTTCCTCAAGATACTTTTAGCAATTCGGGGCACCCTGCCCTTCCAGATAAATTTGCTTATTGGATTTTCTATTTCTGAAAAGTAAGTTGTTGGGATTTTGATTGGTATTGCATTGAATCTGTAAATCAATTTAGGTAGAATTGACATCTTAACTATATTTAGTCTTCCAATCCATGAACACGGTATGCCCTTCCATCTATTTAGGTCTTCTGTGATTTCTTTTAACAGTTTCTTGTAGTTTTCTTTGTATAGGTCTTTTGTCTCTTTAGTTAAATTTGTTCCTAAGTATTTTATTCTTTTAGTTGCAATTGTAAATGGAATTCATTTCTTGATTTCCCCCTCAGATTGTTCATTACTAGTGTGTAGAAACACTACAGATTTTTGAATGTTGATCTTGTAACCTGCCAATTTGCTGTACTCGTTTATTAGCTCTAGTAGTTTTGCTGTGGATTTTTCAGGGTTTTCGACATATATTATCATATCGTCTGCAAACAGTGATAGTTTTACTTCTTCCTTTCCAATTTTGATGCCTTGTATTTCTTTTTCTTGTCTAATTGCTCTGGCTAGAACTTCCAACACAATGTTGAATAATAGTGGTGATAATGGATATCCTTGTCTTGTTCCTGATCTTAGGGGGAAAGTTTTCAGTTTTTTCCCATTGAGGACGATATTAGCTGTGGGTTTTTCACATATTCCCTTTATCATTTTAAGGAAATTCCCTTGTACTCCTGTCCTTTGAAGTGTTTTCAACAGGAAAGGATGTTGAATTTTGTCAAATGCCTTCTCTGCATCAATTGAGATGATCATGTGATTTTTTCTGCTTTGATTTGTTGATATGGTGTAGGGATTTTCTTATGTTGAACCATCCTTGCATACCTGGGATGAATCCTACTTGGTCATGATGTATAATTCTTTTAATGTGTTGCTGGATTCGATTTGCTAGAATTTTGTTGAGGATTTTTGCATCTGTATTAGTTAGGGTTCTCCAGAGAAACAGAATCAACAGGGAACACTTGCAAATATAAAATTTATGAAAGTGTCTCACGTGACCGTAGGAATGCAGACTCCAAAATCCACAGGGCAGGCTGCAAAGCTGATGACTCCAATGGATGGCCTGGATGAACTCCACAGGAGAGGCTCACCAGCCAAAGCAGGAATGGAACCTGCCTCCTCTGAGTCCTCCTTAAAAGGCTTCCCATGATTGGATTTAGCATCACTAACTGCAGAAGATACTCCCCTTTGGCTGATTACAAATGGAATCAGCTGTGGATGTAGCTGACGTGATCATGACCTAATCCTATGAAATGTCCTCATTGCAACAGACAGGCCAGCGCTTGCCCAATCAGATGAACAGGTACCACAACTTGGCCAAGTTGACACATGTCCCTAACCATGACAGTCCACCCCTTGTCAACTTGGCACATATATATATATATATATATATATATATATATATATATATATATATCACCTTAGACCATACTTAATTTCCAAATGAAAACAAATAAGCACACATTTTTTCTTTTACCTGACAATACTCAACTGTCCTGCATATAACTGGAAACACATTAAATCTCTCCAGAATAGCGTGCAAATCCTTGGGCAACATTCATTCTTAAACTTGATATCTTACAACTTAAATAGTATAACACAAACAAAACAGCATTACAGTCCTTGTTTCTGTAACTGATCACATGGTCGAAGTTCATATTTATCACTACCTTCTTCCACTACCCATTCCATGTTCCCTTTCCCCTCAGCAAGCACTTCAGCTGGCCGTGGTTCTTTGCCCGATGGGGTGACACAAACCTTCATTCCTGAAGTCTCAGAGCCATTAGTGGTCCTGCCTGGATTGTGTTGTTGCAGTTTTCCATTGATTTTAATCACAGGGCATGGTAGTACTAATAGACGCCCCAGGGGATCTCCTATATTCCAAGAAAACTCTTCTTTACCTCCATTATGTAGTTGCAGTCCTACTTCCTTCTGATAGTCAGGGTCAATTACCCCAGACAATAATGTAATCCCCTTCTTGGTGTGTTGATCCAAAGGCATAAGTAGCCCAAAGTGGCCAGGTGGCAATCTTAACTTCCAGTTCAGTGGTATCACTGTTGTTTCTCCTGGAGAAAGCACACCCCATTTTGGAACTAAAACCTGTAGACCAGCAGAACTCAGGGTAGCAGGGACAGGAAGCAAAAATTTTCCTAGTGGATCACTAGGAGTAATAGTGAGTGGCACCACACCCATTTCCACCCCTTGGTTCCTGGACCCATGGATCCTGGCTATGGGAGAAACAGCACCATACAGTGGACGCTGATTCAGAGCATACACAGCTTCCTGGAGAACATTACCCCATCCTTTCAAGTTTTTGCCACCTAGTTGGCACCGTAATTGAGTTTTCAAAAGGCCATTCCACTGTTCTATCAATCCAGCAGCTTCTGGATGATGGGGAACATGGTAAGACCAGAGAATTCCATGAGCATGTGCCCATTCCCGCACTTCATTTGCTGTGAAGTGTGTTCCTTGATCCGAAGCAATGCTATGTGGAATACCATGACGATGGATAAGGCATTCTGTAAGCCCACGGATAGTAGTTTTGGCAGAAGCATTGCGTGCAGGGAAAGCAAACCCATATCCAGAGTATGTGTCTATTCCAGTTAGAACAAATCGCTGCCCCTTCCATGAAGGGAGTGGTCCAATGTAATCAACCTGCCACCATGTAGCTGGCTGGTCACCTCGGGGAATGGTGCCATATCGGGGGCTGAGTGTGGGTCTCTGCTGCTGGCAGATTGGGCACTCAGCAGTGGCTGTAGCCAGGTCAGCCTTGGTGAGTGGAAGTCCATGTTGCTGAGCCCATGCATAACCTCCATCCCTACCACCATGACCACTTTGTTCATGAGCCCATTGGGCAATAACAGGAGTTGCTGGGGAAAGAGGCTGACTGGTATCCATAGAACGGGTCATCTTATCCACTTGATTATTAAAATCTTCCTCTGCTGAAGTCACCCTCTGGTGTGCATTCACATGGGACACAAATATCTTCATGTTTTTAGCCCACTCAGAGAGGTCTATCCACATACTTCTTCCCCAGACCTCTTTGTCACCAATTTCCCAATTATGGTCTTTCCAAGTCCCTGACCATCCAGCCAAACCATTAGCAACAGCCCATGAGTCAGTATACAAATGCACCTCTGGCCAGTTCTCCTTCCAAGCAAAATGAACAACCAGGTGCACTCCTCGAAGTTCTGCCCACTGGGAGGATTTCCCCTCACCACTGTCCTTCAAGGACACACCAGAAAGGGGTTGTAATGCTGCAGCTGTCCACTTTCGGGTGGTACCTGCATATTGTGCTGAACCATCTGTAAACCAGGCCCGAGTTTTCTCTTCCTCAGTCAATTCACTGTAAGGAACACCCCAAGAGGCCATAGCTCTGGTCTGGGAAAGAGAAGGTAATGTGGCAGCAGGAGTGGAAACCATGGGCATTTGTGCCACTTCTTCATGTAACTTACTTGTGCCTTCAGGACCTGCTCTGGCTCTATCTCGTATATACCATTTCCACTTTACAATAGAGTGCTGATGTGCACGCCCAACTTTATGGCTTGGTGGGTCAGACAACACCCAACTCATGATAGGCAACTCAGGTCTCATGGTAACTTGGTGGCCCATGGTTAAGCGTTCAATCTCTACTAAGGCCCAGTAGCAGGCCAAAAGCTGTTTCTCAAAAGGAGACTAGTTATCTGCAGCAGATGGTAAGGCTTTGCTCCAAAATCCTAAGGGTCTGCATTGTGGTTCTCCTATAGGGGCCTGCCAAAGGCTCCAGACAGCGTCTCTATTTGCCACTGACACTTCCAGCACCATTGGATCTGCTGGATCATATGGCCCAAGTGGCAGAGCAGCTTGCACAGCAGCCTGGACCTGTCGCAGAGCCTCCTCTTGTTCAGGTCCCCACTCAAAATTAGCAGCTTTTCTGGTCACTCGATAAATGGGCTGGAGTAGCACACCCAAATGAGGAATATGTTGTCGCCAAAATCCAAAAAGATCAACTAGGTGTTGTGCCTCTTTTTTGGATGTGGGAGGGGCCAGATGCAGCAATTTATCCTTCACCTTAGAAGGGATATCTCGACATGCCCCACACCACTGGACACCTAGAAATTTTACTGAGGTGGAAGGCCCCTGTATTTTTGTTGGATTTATCTCCCATCCTCTGACACGCAAATGCCTTACCAGTAAATCTAGAGTAGTTGCTACTTCTTGCTCACTAGGTCCAATCAACATGATATCATCAATATAATGGACCAGTGTGATGTCTTGTGGGAGGGAGAAACGATCAAGGTCTCTGCGAACAAGATTATGACATAGGGCTGGAGAGTTGATATACCCCTGAGGTAGGACAGTTAAAGTATATTGCTGACCTTGCCAGCTGAAAGCAAACTGTTTCTGGTGGTCCTTACTAATAGCTATTGAGAAAAAAGCATTTGCCAGATCAATAGCTGCATACCAGGTACCAGGGGATGTATTGATTTGCTCAAGCAATGATACTACATCTGGAACAGCAGCTGCAATTGGAGTTACCACCTGGTTGAGTTTACGATAATCCACTGTCATTCTCCAAGACCCATCTGTTTTCTGCACAGGCCAAATAGGAGAGTTGAATGGGGATGTGGTGGGAATCACCACCCCTGCATCTTTCAAGTCCTTAAGAGTGGCAGTAATCTCTGCAATCCCTCCAGGAATACGGTATTGCTTTTGATTTACTGTTTTGCTTGGTAGGGGCAGTTCTAGTGTCTTCCACTTGGCCTTTCCCACCATAATAGCCCTCACTGCACGAGTTAGAGAACCAACGTGGGGATTCTGCCAGTTGCTCAGTATGTCTATGCCAATTATACATTCCGGAACTGGGGAAATAACTACAGGATGGGTCCAGGGGCCCACTGGACCCACTGTGAGACGGACCTGAGCTAAAACTCCATTGATCACCTGGCCTCCATAAGCCCCCACTCTGACTGGTGGTCCAGAGTGATGTTTTGGGTCCCCTGGAATTAATGTCACTTCTGAACCAGTGTCTAATAATCCCCGAAATATCTGATCATTTCCTTTTCCCCAATGCACAGTTACCCTGGTAAAAGGCCGTCAGTCTCCTTGGGGAAGACTTAGAGGAAGGTTAACAGTATAAATTTGTGGCAGTGTAACAGGTTTCTCCCCCATAGGGACCTGGCCTCCCCTTCATTCAAGGGGCTCAGGGTCTGTAAACTGTTTCAAGTCTGGAAATTGGTTAAGGGGCCGTGACTCTGTGTTTTTGTAATTCAGGTTAGACTTCTGTTCCCTTGACCTAGAACTCTTTTGTTTATACAGCTCCAACAAGAATTTAGTAGACTGCCCTTCTATTGTATTTCTAGGCACCCCATGATTTACTAGCCAATGCCACAAATCTCTGCGTGTCATATAATTTTGATGCCTCCTTTGAGTTTGCTGTCTATTATAATACCCACGTCTACCCTGTCTTTGGTGATTAAGTGCTGCCACCTGGCTTCTGCCAACTCGGGATCCTGTCATCCCCATTGTGTTTAAGGATTCCAGCTCAGTGACAGCAGTTCCTACAGTAATATCTGACCTACAGAGAAGTGCAACCACAGAGCTCTTGAGGGATGATGGTGCTAGTCTCACAAATTTATTTCTCACTGTTCTGGTAAAAGGTGCATCCTCTGGACATTCCTGGGGTGTAAGAGCAGGCTTTGCATGATAAATCCACTCTAACATCCCCATATCTCTAAGCCTCTGGATCCCCTCATCTACATTATACCAGGGCAGTTCTGGCATTTCAACCTCAGGTAATGTTGGCCACCTTTTGATCCATGTTTCAACCAACCACCCAAACAAGCTGTTAACACCTTTTCTAACTGCTCTAGCTATAACATTGAATGCAGAATCTCTGCTTAGTGGGCCCATATCAATAAATTCAGCCTGATCCAGCCTTATATTCCTCCCACCATTATCCCACACTTTTAAAATCCATTGCCACACATATTCCCCTGATTTCTGTCTATATAAATTGGAAAACTCACACAGTTCTTTTGGAGTATAACATACCTCCTCATGCGTGATGCTTTGTACCTCACCTTTAGGGGCCTGTTGGGACTTAAGTCTAGTTATAGGTCTAGAAGAAATGAGGGGTGGTGGGGGTGGGTCATGAAAAGAATTAGAAATATCTTCCAAGCCATTTGCTTCAGGGCTTTCATTTGCAGTTTCATCTGGTGAAACAGGATTAATAACTCTAGGGCTAATCCCTTCAGGAGGAGGTTGGGTGGCCAATTCCTCAAGGCAGGCTGGAGGTGGGGCAGCTATGTCCTCAGGGCAGACTATTACAGGGTTATCTAAAGAAGGCTCAGCATGGTCTAGGGTTTCAACCTCACCCCCAACATCATTATCAATCCATATGTCACCATCCATTTTTCAGGGTCCCACTCCTTTCCAATCAATGCCCTCACTTTAATGGCAGACACCATGCAAGACTGAGATTTCAGTTTACATTGTAAAGTTGCTACTCTAACAATAAGATTCTGAGTCTGATTTTCAGAGAGCTCAAGTCTACGGCTACAGGAAATAAAATTTTCCTTCAGGATACTCATAGAAACCTCTACATCTTTCAGACGGCACTTAAGCTTCTTGTTTGAAGCCTTAAGCCCATCCCTTTCACCCTTTAATGTAGACAGTGTATCTAACAACAACCAACCAACATCTCTATAACTCTTATTTCTACAAAACTCTGTAAAGGTGTCAAAAACATTATCCCCCAGAGTCTGGCTTCGTACAAGTGAAGCATTAGGAGAATCGAATGATGATATTTTGACTATCTCCTTTGCCAACTCAGTCCATGGATTGGGAGTGTCATTCTGATTACAGGAATCAGAGTCCTTAGTGTCTCTGAGCGCAGTCAGAGTAGAAAACCATTCATAAAAACCCATTTTTAAGATTCTGTTCCTTAAGACCCCACTCCCGGTACCAAGATGTATTAGTTAGGGTTCTCTAGAGAAACAGAATCAACAGGGAACACTTGCAAATATAAAATTTATGAAAGTGTCTCACGTGACCATAGGAATGCAGAGTCCAAAATCCACAGGGCAGGCTGCGAAGCTGATGACTCCAATGGATGGCCTGGATGAACTCCACAGGAGAGGCTCACTAGCCAAAGCAGGAATGGAACCTGTCTCCTCTGAGTCCTCCTTAAAAGGCTTCTCATGATTGGATTTAGCATCACTAACTGCAGAAGACACTCCCCTTTGGCTGATTACAAATGGAATCAGCTGTGGATGTAGCTGACGTGATCATGACCTAATCCTATGAAATGTCCTCATTGCAACAGACAGGCCAGCGCTTGCCCAATCAGATGAACAGGTACCACAACTTGGCCAAGTTGACACATGTCCCTAACCATGACAGCATCTATATTCATTAGAGAGATTGGTCTGTAGTTTTCTTTTTTTGTAATATCTTTGCCTGGTTTTGGTATGAGGGCGATGTTGGCTTCATAGAATGAATTACATAGATTTCCCTCCACTTCAATTTTTTTGAAGCATTTGAGCAGGATTGGTGCTAATTCTTTCTGGAATGTTTGGTAGAAGTCACATGTGAAGCTATCTGGTCCTGGACTTTTCTCTTTGGGAAGCTTTTTAATGACTGATTCAATTTCTTTACTTGTGATTGGTTTGTTGAGGTCATCTATTTCTTCTTGAGTCAAAGTTGGTTGTTGATGCCTTTCTAGGAAGTTGTCCATTTCATCTACATTGTTGTATTTATTGGCATAAAGTTGTTCATAGTATCCTGTTATTACCTCCTTTATTTCTGTGGGGTCAGTGTTTATGTCTCCTCTTCCATTTCTGATCTTATTTATTTGCATCCTCTCTCTTCTTCTTTTTGTCAATCTTGCTAAGGGCCCATCAATCTTATTGATTTTTTCATAGAACCAACTTCTGGTTTTATTGATTTTCTCAATTGTTTTCATGTTCTCAATTTCATTTATTTCTGCTGTAATCTTTGTTATTTCTTTCCTTTTGCTTGCTTTGGGGTTAGTTTGCTGTTCTTTCTCCAGTTCTTGCAAGTGGACAGTTAATTCCTGTATTTTTGCCCTTTCTTCTCTTTTGATATAGGCATTTAGGGCAATAAATTTCCCTCTTAGCACTGCCTTTGCTGCATCCCATAAGTCTTGATATGTTGTGGTTTCATTTTCATTTGCCTCGATATATTTACTGATTTCTCTTGTAATTTCTTCCTTGATCCACTGGTTTTTTAAGAGTGTGTTGTTGAGCCTCCACATATTTGTGAATTTTCTGGTGCTCTACCTATTATTGATTTCCACCTTCATTCCTTTATGATCTGAGAAAGTGTTTTGTATGATTTCAATCTTTTTAAATTTGTTGAGACTTGCTTTGTGACTCAGCATATGGTCTATCTTTGAGAATGATCCATGAGCACTTGAGAAAAATGTGTATCCTGCTGTTGTGGGGTGTAATGTCCTATAAATGTCTGTTAAGTCTAGCTCATTTATTGTAATATTCAAATTCTCTGTTTCTTTATTGGGCCTTTGTCTAGATGTTCTGTCCATTGATGAGAGTGGGGAATTGAAGTCTCCAACTATTATGGTAGATGTGTCTATTTCCCTTTTCAGTGTTTGCAGTGTTTGTCTCATGTATTTTGGGGCATTCTGGTTCGGTGCATAAATATTTGTGATTGTTATGTCTTCAGGTTGAATTGTTCCTTTTATTCGTACATAGTATCATTCTTTGTCTCTTTTAACTGTTTTACATTTGAAGTCTAATTTGTTGGATATTAGTATAGCTACTCCTGCTCTTTTCTGGTTGTTATTTGCATGAAATATCTTTTCCCAACCTTTCACTTTCAACCTATGTTTATCTTTGGGTCTAAGATGTGTTTCCTGTAGACAGCATATAGAAGGATCCTATTTATAATCCATTCTGCCAGTCTATGTCTTTTGATTGGGGAGTTCAATCCATTAACATTTAGTGTTATTACTGTTTGGATAGTACTTTCCTCTACCATTTTGCCTTTTGTATTTTATATGTCATGTCTAATTTTTCTTCTTTCTACACTCTTCTCCACACCTCTCTCTTCTGTCTTTTCATATCTGTCTCTAGTGCTCCCTTTAATATTTCTTGCAGAGCTGGTCTCTTGGTCACAAATTCTCTCAGTGATTTTTTTGTCTGAAAATGTTTTAATTTCTCCCTCATTTTTGAAGGACAATTTTGCTGGGAATAGAATTCTTGGTTGGCAGTTTTTCTCTTTTAGTAATTTAAATATATCATCCCACTGTCTTCTCGCCTCCATGGTTTCTGCTGAGAAATCTACACATAGTCTTATTGGGTTTCCCTTGTATGTGATGGATTGTTTTTCTCTTGCTGCTTTCAAGATCCTCTCTTTCTCTTTGACCTCTGACATTCTGACTAGTAAGTGTCTTGGAGAATGTCTATTTGGATCTATTCTCTTTGGGGTATGCTGCACTTCTTAGATCTGTAATTTTAGGTATTTCATAAGAGTTGGGAAATTCTCAGTGACAATGTCTCCCATTAGTTTTTCTCCTTTTCCCTTCTCTTCTCCTTCCAGGACACCCACAACATGTATATTTGTGCGCTTCATATTATCATTCAATTCCCTGAGTCCCTGCTCATATTTTTCCATTTTTTCCCCTATGGTTTCTGTGTCTTGTTGGATTTCAGGTGTTCCATCCTTCAGTTCACTAATCCTAACCTCTGTCTCTTGAAATCTACCATTGTAGGTTTCCATTGTTTTTTTCATCTCTTCTACGTACCTTTCATCCCCATAAGTTCCGTAATTTGTTTTTTCAGACTTTCCATTTCTTCTTTTTGTTCATTCCTTGCCTTCTTCATATTCTCCCTCAATTCATTGATTTGGTTTTTGATGAGGTTTTCCACGTCTGTTCGTACATTCTGAATTAGTTGTTTCAGTTCTTGTATCTCATTTGAACTATTGTTTTGTTCCTTTGACTGGGCCATATCTCAATTTTCCTGGTGTGATTTATTATTTTTTGCTGGTGTCTAGACATTTAATTACCCTAATTAGTTTATTCTGGAGATTGCTTTCACTTCTCTTACCTAGGGTTTTCTTGCTAGATGAATTTGTTGTCTATCTGTTCTTTGACCTTCAGTTCAGCTTTTTCCAGACCTCTAGCTTAGGTTTTGTTTAACAGAAGATAATTTTTCCATTCTTATTTTCTTGCTTCTTGCCCTGCTTGTGTGGTGCCTTTTCCCTCCCCACTTTTAGGAGGGTCTATATAGGTATTATAGGCCCCAGCTGGGTTTTCCCAGACTAAACTGGCCTCCTATCAGGGGGAAGGAGTCACCTGCATCAGTTTTCCCTGAGGGTGAGACCCAGCAGGTTAAAAGACTTTCCTGTGAAGTCTCTGGGCTCTGTTTTTCTTATCCTGCCCAGTATGTGGCGCATCTGCCTGCGGGTCACACCAGCAAAAGATGTTGCGGCACTTTTAACTTTGGAAGACTCTCCCTGCTGGGGGCATGGTGGAGATGGAGGAGAGGTTGTAGGCTGGTTTTTTTTTTTTGGTTTTTTTTTTAAGTTTAAGGGTTTTATTATCAAAGTCTTGTAAAACAAATTCAGAAACTGCACATCAACATGGCACAGACTGTACCCTACTTTTGTTTTTACTGCACAAAAGTGAAGTTTGAAACTTCTGTAGCTAAGAAAATTTACCTAACTACTTTGCATATAACATGAAATCACTGAGTGCATAAGATTACTATTGCAGTAACAGTAACACAAATTTATTGTTTTATACAACTTGAGATCAAATAAAAAGTACATTATCAAGTAGATCTGTCTTATTTTAAAAGTATATGAAGGTCAATTTAAAATGCACTACCCCCTTTTACCAACATTGAGCCTGTAACAAATGAAAAGAGTGGAAAATTGAAAGTCAGGACAAAATATAATTTTCTTTCAGAGATAGGACTCAGGATAGGCAGATAGCTCTCAATGATGTTGTGGAATAAATTATTTCAGGGAAAAACAAAACAAAACAAAACAAAAAACCTCCCAAACACCTTATGGAAAAAGTATACAACTCTATTTCAAAATATGCTGCTCTTCACTCACTGCCAAGGACAGTTTTATTTGGAATCTTCTGTTTCTGTAATTAAAGCCTAATTAGCCATCAAAATAAGGTTAGTGCATATATAACCTTTCCAAGTTAAACAAAAGCCACAAAAATTCAGCCACAAGGCTTAAAGGATTATCTATTTTCAAATGTTCAGTTCCAGATGTAACTATAAGAATGTTAATTTGTCATGTCAACAAACAAGACCATAAGTAGATCCATCATGTTGGAAGATTTAATGACATTTAGGATATTCCTGCCACAATTAACATGCAATCAGTGCATTCCCTACATGGCTCTATTACGGCAATGAATCAAATTGTAGAAATACTGTAAGTGATTTCTCCAACTTGATACAACATAAACAATCCATGCCTGCTGTAGATGCATGCAGCTTTTCATTTTTGTTATCAGCAGCACCAGGATAGTAAAACTGCTTGGTTACTCAATCAGATTTCACCATGACAAGAACTGATTACCCATGTACCATTTCCTAAAAGTTTTTGATGTAAATAATATCAATATCAGGAGTTTTATAACCATTTATAACTCAGAGCTGTATACATCTAGGTTTGAGATGAACAAATACAGCATTAAGAAATCACACAAAGGGATGACACTGATGCATGTATACAGTTGGATTCCTTGTAGAGGCAATATTCAGTCACTCATATCCATGTCTTCTTCGTGATGATCATCCCCATTTACTTTGGATTCTCTTAGTGAATCACCAGTTCCCTTTTCCACAGAACATTCCTTTGTTTTAGGGGAACTTGCTTCTGTTGGTTTCTTCTCCTCCTTTTTATCCTTTTCGCTGTCGTACCCCTGTTCTTCATCATAATCCCGTGTAACTTTTACATCTTTATCACTCTCTGATTTTCTTTCCCAATCTTTTTCCTTATCTTTACTCTTCTTCTTTTTACTTGTTGATCGTTCTCTTTCATCTCTGCTTCTTTCTTTGTCCTTATCTTTCTTCTTCTCTTTTTTATGTCTCCTAGGGGATGGTGAGCGAGACAATTTTCTTTTAGGAGACCTGGGCTTTTTAGGAGCTCTTGTTCCACTCCTGCTTCTCCGTCGTCATCTCTCTCTGCTTGCACTTCTAGAACGTCTGACAGTGCTATAACTTTTTGGTGGTGTTTTGGAACGTTTCTTTTCTTTCTCTTCTTTCTTTTTGTCTCTGGTTTTTGATGTGCTTCTAGACCTTCTACCTCTTTCTTTGGAATGAGATCTTCTCCTTCTAGGACTTTTGGATCGTCGCCTACTCCTTGACTTAGAATGAGATCTTCTTCTCGATCTGCTTCTTGATCATCTGTGTCTAGAAGATGAAGGAGTTCTCCTCCTTCTATAGGCTGGTTTTAATGGCTTCAAATTGCCAAGCCCTGGGGTCTGAATTTCTTGAGGGAGGGATTCCACCTGAGTTGGGCTTCACCCCTCCCCTGGGGAAGGCACAGGTGGGAGACAGCCCTGAAAGCAGCCCGCTTCTGCCTATGCCTGGGACAGTTGCAGCCCAAGGTTCCAGAGGCTGCCAAGTCTCCGTAGAAACACAGCCACTAAAACCTTTGTTTCCTCCCTTTCCTCTTTTTCCATGAGCCCAATGGTCTCCACCTTGACCAGGTTTAGAGTCTCTTTCCTTTCCCTCTGGGAAGCTGCCTGTGGGGGAGGGGCGCCGGGCACCAGCCACCGCGGCTTGGGAAATTCACGGTTTTGGGAAGGCTCGCAGCCATCCAGCTGGTTCAGATTGGGGTACACTGTGTGTCTGGTCACCAACGTGGCTCTGGGAGCTGTTCTGTACTGTTTCTGGTTATTTAGTAGTTGTTCTGGAGGATGAACTAAAATGCGCACATTGCTAAGCTGCCATCTTGGCCCCTCCTCCTGTGAATTAATCTTTGTATATGTTGTAAGGTAGGGTTCCTCTGTAGGCTGTCCTTTTAATTTCTTGATAATTACTTTGATGCACAAAAGGTTTAATTTTAATGAACTCTTATTTGTCATCATTTCTGTTTTGGCCTATGCTTTAAGTGTAAAATCTAAAAAATCATTGCCTAATGCAAACACTGAAGATGCTTTCCTATGTTTTCTTCCAGGAGTTTTATAGTTTTGGTTCTTATATTTAGGTCTTTGATCCATTTGGAGTTTGATTTTTGTATGTGGTGTGAGGGAGGGAGGCAACTCCATTCTTTTGCATGTGGATATACTGCTTTTCCCAGCACCATTTGTTGAAGAGACTAAAGTTTCCCAATTGAGTGGACTTTGAACTTTGTCAAAAACCAATTGTCATAGATGTCATGGTTTCTTTAAGAACTTTCAATGCCATTCCATTGGTCTATATGCCTGTCCTTGTGCCAGTAACACGCTGTTTTTATTACCATTGTGATTATAGCTCTAATAAGTTTTAAAATAAGGAAGTGTGATTTCTCCAACTTGATTCTTTCTTTTCATTATGGTTTTGGATATATTGGACCCCTTACTCTTCCATATAAACTTGATGATTGGCTTTTACATTTATGCAAAGAATGCTTGACCCAACCCGTGGGATAGTCGAACCTGGACCTGAGGGAGGGAGCGAGAACAAATGGGACAAAAGACACAGAGAATGGAGACAAGACAGGATTCTGATCAAGTCTCAATTTATTGAGGGCAAATCCAGGGTATTTATCCAGCGGGACGGGGGAAGTGCCTTGTATCAGGCGTTTAGCAGGTGATAGGCATTGCACGGTGGCTAGGCCAATCCGAAGAAACCAAGATAGCAAAGGTGGCTCAGCCGAGGCTAGTCAGCAGATTTCTGGGCAGAACAGAGCAGACATGAGAAAATAGAAACTTTACTTGAGATAAAAACTTAACTTGAGTTAGTATCCAAGATGGTGTTGGACCACAAGGTGGTCAATAGATGGCGTCAGACACCAAGATGATGGCTGGGACACTGCCAGTGCCATAAACGGCTCCCCACAGGTCCCCCTTTTTTATTATTTTTAAAAGATGGAGACTGCGCCAACGGCCTATCCCAAGGGGACTGTGCCTGTCTTAGGTCGGGACACCACAAAGTAGGCAATCTGCAACCTTACCCATCATGGAGGTTCAAGGCAGCATAAGGCCAGGCCTCTGTCTTAGGTGGTGGATCGCTCAGACTAAGGTGTCCAGTTGCCCGTCATTGGCTACCCAGTCCTGCACTTTGGGATGTGCAGATGGAGCGTTTTTTATAGGTGTTCATTACCATCGCAACTGTGCCGTGGCCAGTCTAAGATAGTGGACCTGAAGGGGCTGCATTCTTATGGCATTTTAGTTATTGTTTCAAGAAAGCCATCACTTTATTGAAGAGGATGGGTCCTAGCGAAATTAGTATTAGTAAGCCAAGTAAAAGTCCTAAAAGTGGGAGAAAGCAAGGCAATAGTCTGTGATGCTACGTTGATGGTAGTTCGCAGGAAAATTCTTCGATAAGTTCTTTCAATACTTGAAGTCTTATTTATGCCTGTAATGAATCTTAAACAAACATCTTAATAATTAACATATATGCTAGGGAGTAAATTACATTTCGGTTATGGCAGGGCTTGCCGGTTTGTTAGCAGCTTCAGCTGTGATGGAGAAATAAAGAGAGAAAAATGCCTTTTCTCAGGGCAACTTTTTTGCCCTGGACAGATTATTATTATCTATTTGTTTTATTAGTTGCTCTGGCAACCATCCGACTGAATTGAATTCTCTAGAATATACACAAACTGATCCTCTTCCCCATATCAGGACCGGATCTGGTCCTCACCAAATGTTATCCAATGGATCTTTCCAGAGGACTGTGGTGAACTGTGTTTTTGACTCTGTGTGCCAGAATCGTTCTGCAGCAGAACATCCATCTTGATCCAAGATTAAAAAATTTAAAATTAAGAGTGAATGTGAAAGTAAATTTCTGGGTGATTTTTTAGTGGGGTGCCACTCCCCCTTTTTAATTTTTTCAATGGTGTTTTTTAAAGATAAATTTGCTCATTCTACTATTCCCTGTCCTTGTGGATTATATGGTATGCCTGTGGTGTGTTTAATTTGCAGTTGTTGACAGAATTTTTGAAACATTTGACCTGTGTACCCGGGACCATTATCAGTTTTTATATGCTGAGGGATTCCTAACACAGCCATGGCTGCCAACGTGTGTGCAACAATTTGTTTTCCTGCTTCACCCGTTTGAGGCGTAGCAAATATAAATCCACTAAAGGTGTCTACATTAAGATGCACATATTTAAGATTACCAAATTCTGGGATGTGTGTTACATCCATTTGCCATAATGCATTAGGTACTAGACCTCGGGGATTAACCCCTAGATGTGGTGTAGGTAAATGTGTGATGCAGCTTGGACATTGTTTAACTATTAGGTGTGCTTGTTCTCTGGCGATGTGAAACATTAGCCTTAATGTGTGAGCATTAAGATGATGCAGCTTATGAGCTTCAATAGCTTTTGTGACTGAGTCAGGTAATTGATTGCTAAGGATAATGTTTGCGCAGCACGTAACACGCGTAGCTTGATCAGCTAATTGATTCCCTAAGGACAGTGGTCCAGGGAGATTAGTATGAGCCCTAAGATGACCAATAAAGAATTGCTGAGTTCTGTTTGGAATAAGAGATTGTAGCTGAATAAACAGACAAGCTGCTTGAGAAACATTTTTAATTTGAGCTGCAGTTTCTAATAATGGCACAGATTGAACAATATAAACACTATCTGGATAAAGATTAAAAGATCTGTTTGGATAAGCCAAAAACACTGCTATGACTGCTTGCAGTTCTGTTAGTTGAGCAGAATTACAGTGTGTTTGGAATTGAATAACTGTATCATTAACAACAAAAGCGGCGATCCTTGATGAGGGCCCATCAGTAAAGATTAAGAGGGCATTTTTAATTGGCTGCAAGGATGTTTTAAGTGGAAATATAAAGTCATGAGTGTTAAGAAACTGCAAAAGTTTATTATTAGGGTAATGATTGTGTATTTGGCCTGAATAGGAAGCACAAGCAACAGGCCAACAGTCTGTAGTTTGAAAAAGCCAATTAACCTGTGTCATAGTATATGGTTGAATAATTATGTTTGGATCTTTACCAAAATATTTGACACTTTGTTCTCGACCTAAAAGAATGATATCAGCAACTGCTTGATAGTAGGGATAAATAGTTTTTGCAGGAGAAGCGCGTAAATGAACCCACATGATAGGTGCCTTTTGCCAAAACACAGCTGTAGGTGTATAAGCTGTTCGACAAATTACTAGAGCTAATGGTTGAGTATAATCTATAAAAGTAACAAATTGTGATTGAATAGCTCATTCTATTTTGTTAATTGTTTCATGTCTTTCAGGGGTAATGGTTCTAGGGGAATTAAGGTTAGAGTCTCCTTGAAGGAGGTCAATAATGGCCTGAGATCTTCAGTAGTTAACTTTAGGTAAGGCTGGAGTCAGTTAATGTGTCCTGAAAGTTTTTTGGAAGTCATTTAATGTTGATAATGTGTCCAATTTTACTTCCATTTTTTGGTTGGTGATTTTATTCCCAGTTAAGTGAAACTCTAGATATATGCATGGGTCTGTTTAAAAATAGAAGAGTTAAATTTGATACCATTTTTCTTCTTTTTAAAGTAGGTTTGGAAGTTTTGAATTTATTGGACCTGGGAATCCTAAACTAGTATTTAGATATTTTGATAAAGTTGGATTGGCCCATGTTAGGGCTAGTAGCAAAGGTGGGTTAGGAATGTAAACTCAGTAAGTATAATTATGTCCCTGTCCTTCAGTAATTAAAGTTATATGTTTTATAATATACATTACCCATTTAGTTATTATTTTCATCCAGGTCGACATGTCTGGGTTTAGTTTCTTCAAGGGAATCCAAATTGAGATTTCATCACCTGTAATGATAAGAGCAAATCCCCTACCCACACCTTTATCATGCCTGGTTTTCATAGATTATGTTTAATATTTTTCCAATAGCTCAGCTATTTTAAGATTAGTATGAGCTCTTATATGCA
Organism: Tamandua tetradactyla; assembly: GCF_023851605.1. Classification (NCBI taxonomy): domain Eukaryota; kingdom Metazoa; phylum Chordata; class Mammalia; order Pilosa; family Myrmecophagidae; genus Tamandua; species Tamandua tetradactyla. The sequence goes on from NC_135333.1 coordinate 112,160,113, forward strand.
TGATAAGAAGAGGATTAGTTTGACTTTTGACTAGTGTTTGTAAATGTAAAAACATTCGGGACAGTTCATTTTCTTTAAACAAAGAAGCTTTCTTAATGTGAGTAACTGTTTGGCAGACAGACTTAGAATTAGAAACAATATTAAGAGGTTGTGGAACATTTTACAATACCTGAATTACAACTGCTAATTCAGTACGTTGGGCTGAGGTATAAGGTGTTTTCTAACTTTTGCTTTCCCCTGGGGTGACATATGCAGCCTACGCATTATTATTATCATTAGTAAAGATGGTAATAGCTAGCGGGGAAGCCGGAACTATTTCAGGCAAAATCCATTGCGTTCATTTTTTAAAATTATAAAAGTTTTAACATAACAAATGATTATTCATTTGTCCTTAAAAGTCACTTAACGCTATTTGTCAAAAAGTATTGAAGGTAAACAGAGGTCACACACTATGCGATTAATAAATCAAAATCTCCTTGTAAAATATTAAACAGGTTCTGTAATATATAATTAAGAATTCTTAAAGTGGCAGGTAGAAAAAAATGAAAAGCAGAGTGTTAATGATGACAAGTGTCTATAGTAAATTGACCAGATTTTATAAAATGAATTTATTAGATTGATTGAAAAAGAATGTAGGGATGAGGGTTTTTTATAATTGGTTGTGTGTTTTGTTAATTTTAAATTTATTGCATACAGTTTTTATGATATTTTTCTACAATAGTGGCTCAATTCCAATTTGCTCACATGATCGGGCCCAGTTTGGTCCTCTGGGAACTGGCTAGGGACCAAGAGGAGCTTTCTGGGACCTAGATATCTTTATGAAAGTACATCTCTGTCCGGGAGGATAGCCAGTCCTCCCAACTAGAGTGCACATTGTAATTGTATCTTTTCAAGGTCATGTGATAGCAACATGAGCTGCATGTAATGGCAACATCAGGTGAATAGAACAGATGCCACAAGTATATTTTTTCTTGTATTTAGTTTTTAAATTTGATTTGTTTTCAACTTAAATCATAGTTATTTGGGGATAAATTTAGTTTATACCTAAGTAGTTTATATAAACACTGGATAAAGCATTAAAATATTTTGGCTTAAAGGAATTTAGGCATTTATATGATTTGAATATTATTTAGTGAGAAATAGATTTATTTACAGCAATATTACTTAGATTAATAGATTAAGTCACCTGGTCTGGGGCAAGAAAAGAAACAGTTGTTTGCCAGTATAATGATACCCAGAAGAAAATCAGTGTATTTTATATACAGATAATGACATGATAAATTAACATAAGCTATTTGATAAAACATAGATTCTTTGCCTTTTACACTGATTATTTAGAAAAAAAATTTTATATCTATTAAGAATCCAAGAAAACGTTGTTGTTTTAGACTCATTAACTCTTTTTTGATTTTGACCATAATTTCCATTTTTATAAACCTTCAGTAATTATTATATTAGTTCAGGCTTTGTCTTACATTTTTCTCATTTTGTAACAGTTATTCATTTTATCTTAAGATAAAACTATTTTTTATTAATAAAAATACATCATTCATATTTTTATATTTAAATCATTGTTTTAAACAAATATTTTACCACATACAATTACTATCAAAATTAAATTTGTTAAAATGTAAGAATTCGAGAGTTTTGCCATGCAAAGGAGGACTCCAAGAGACGTTCTCTCATGCAACACGCAAGGGGTTTATTTTCCACACATGTGTGGGGCTCACTGAACACGCAGGAACAGAGAGCCCCGAGCCTGAGTTTGCAAAAGCTTTTTAAGGGGTAAGATGAGGGGGGTGGGGGTTGAGCATGGGTCACAGGTGCTGTTTTGCAAAAAAGCAGATAACGAACAGTTTTACAGCAAGCATTTCTTAACAGTTTTACAACAAGTAATCTTAACAGTTTTACAACAAGTAATCTTGGTGCCAGGATTGTTTATCTTCAGCCTGATGGGGCCCATAATTCTTTTCTTTATAATTCTTAACTCACACCAAATGCATAGCCGTGAATATAAAATGACACAAATGCTTTTGCTGGATATTTCAGAAGCTAAAATATATGTAAATAGCTAAATTAAGCAGGAAAAATTAGCTACTGTTAAGCTTTATAAAATTCCCTTTTACATTCCCCACTCCTTTTTGTATATATCTCTAATCTTAGAGATTTTCTGGATTATTTAACACTGAGTACTGTTGTCTGATGAGCATTAATTTGACATTTCCAATCTGCCCCTGTAAAAACTGTATAATTTTATTTAGCATACATGGTCCTATAGTTATTATTAAAAGTAACACAATTAAAGGCCCAACGAGAGCAGATAATAGCGTCGTTAACCAGGGGGACTTAGTAAACCAAGATTCAAACCATCCCTGTTGCGCCTCTCTTTTTTTTTTTTTTTTTTTGTCTTTCACGAAGGCGCTCTCTGAGTTTTGTCATGGACTTTTTAACAACACCAGAGTGATCCACATAGAAACAGCACCGTTCTTTTAAAGCTGCACATAGTTCCCCCTCTTTAAGGAAAAGTAAGCCAAGTCCCCGCTTATTCTGCAGAACTACTTCTGAAAGGGAGGTTAGAGAGTTCTGGAGGGCTGAGACAGATCTTTCTATTTCTTTTAAGTCTTGATTTATCGTGGCTTGTAATTGACTGGTTTGTTGATTGCTGTGTACAATGGCAGCAGTCCCTGTGCCTATACCGGCAGCGACAGTTACCCCCAGAGTGGTAAGATTACAAGGGGGTACCAGGAACGAAGGCTCCCCTGCTCCCTCCCTAGTCTTCCCATTTTCCCATCTGGATATTGTTCATTTCCAAGGCTTATACGGGTTGGAATTGGGTTCCCGTGGGAGAGGGAGGAGAAGGAGTAGTAATCCTACGAACCCGCAGCTTGAGAGGATTGTCAGTCCTTTCCAGTTTTCATTGGGACTCAGAGGGCGAAGGCGCAGGTTTGAGATGAGATGCATGGATCCAGGATGCGATGCCATCGATCTTGACTGCAGTGGGGGTGGTCAAGAGTACCTGAATATGGTCCTTTCCAGCGAGGTTCAAGAGTCTGTACCTGGTGGCGGCGGACGTAGACGAAGTCTCCCACCTGATATTGATGCGGAGTTCTGTTGTCTCCTGGCTGGTAGGAGGTGGAGAGCTGCTGCCACAGGAACCACTGGACTTTTTCCAAGGCTCTCAGCCTGTCAAGCAAGGGGGTATGAAGGGAACTATTAATTTCTAGAATGGAGGACATGTCCTTGACTGGAGTTGGCGCTCCATATAAGATTTTATAAGGGGTTAGATTACACAAGAGAGCAGAGGGGGTATTTCTGGCTCTGAACAGGGCATAAGGCAGGAGTATGGTCCAATCTTTCAAGCCAGTCTCTATAGCTAATTTGGTTAGGGTCTCTTTAATTGTCCTGTTCATTCTTTTTACCTGTCCTGAGCTTTGGGGTCTGTATGCGCAATGCAATTTCCAATTAATCCCCAATATCCTGACCACACCCTGATTTACCTGGGCTACAAATGCAGGTCCATTATCTGACCCTATTACCTTTGGTAGACCGAACTGGGGAAAAATTTCTTCCATAATTTTCTTGATTATGACCTGGGCCGTTTCTCTCTTAGTTGGGTAGGCTTCAACCCATCCTGAAAAGGTGTCTATAAAAACTAGTAAGTATTTAAGTCCATATTTTGCAGGTTTAATTTCAGTAAAGTCGACTTCCCAGAACTGCCCAGGTCGAGTTCCCCTTAGTTTTTTTCCGTTAGGTGCTTTTGTGGGGTAGGCGTTTATAATTTGACATGCCTGACATTCTCTGGCTATGCGATCTGCCAGCTCTTTCCTTTTTGAGGCTGTCAGAGGGTACAATTCCCTCTGGTCTTGCAGGAGCTGCTGTAGTTTCCCTGTCCCCAGGTGAGTGAGCTGGTGGACCTGCTGTATGTAAGCTAGGGCTTCCGATTCTCCTTGGGGTGTGATCTCAGATAGTGTTTCAGGGGGTTGCTGGTTTTCTTTGGTTACTAGGACCAAGTTTACAGGGTCCCTTAATGCTGCCGCTTTTGCTTCTTCATCTGCTCGCTTATTACACATGGTTATTGGGTCTGAGCCTCTCTGGTGGCTAGCACAGTGGACAATGGCTAGTTTTTTTTTGCGAAGCATGACTGCTGCCAGGAGTTTAAGAATTTCTTCTTTGTGTTTGATTTCTTTACCAGCTGAGGTTAATAGCCCTCTTTGTTGGTAAATTACCCCATGTATGTGGGCAGTAGCAAAGGCATAACGGCTATCTGTATAGATAGTCGCTCGCTTTTCTTTTGCTAATTCTAGAGCTTTTGTGAGGGCAATTAGTTCAGCTTTTTGGGCAGATGTTTCCTCCAGGAGGCTAGAAGACCAAATAACTTTTGTCCCACTGACTACCGCCGCTCCACTCGCCTCTTACCGTGTTGGAGAAAGCTGCTTCTGTCCTAAAACTAGGTTACCTTTGAGTTAGGTAATGGTTGGTCTTTTAAGTTTCTGCGGATTCTGGTCTCTTCAGCTAATATCTCTTGGCAAGTGTGCAGCACAGGTCCCGCGGTCTCGTCCGGGAGCATAGCCGGGTTTAAAGCTGACGGAGTCCCGAAAGTCACCCTGTCTTTGTCTAGGAGGATGCTCTGATAGTGGGTAATTCTGGCATTTGACATCCATCTATCTGGAGGCTGGCGGATTATGCTCTCCAGGGCGTGAGGGGCTATTATGGTCAGCTTCTGTCCTAGAGTGAGTTTGTCTGTGTCTTTTGCCAGGAGGGCAGCTGCCACAATGGCCTTGAGACAGCGTGGCCATCCGCTGGCAACTGAATCTAATCGCTTGGACAGATAGTCCACCGGTCTCCTCCAGGGGCCTAAAGCCTGTGTTAGGACCCCTCTAGCCATGCCTCTCCTTTCTTCTATGTAGAGCGTGAAAGGTTTATTCACGTCTGGGAGGGTTAAAGCTGGAGCTGACAGAAGCGCTTTCTTAATGCTGTCGAATGCTTCCTGCTGTTTTATTCCCCACTGGACATCAGCGCTCCCTTTCAGCAAGGGGTATAATGGGGCAGCAAGGGCTGCAAACCCTGGGATCCACAACTGGCAGAATCCCGCTGTCCCTAAGAACTCTCGTAGCTGCTTTTGGGTCGTGGGCGGGGGTATTTGTGTTACAGTTTTCTTTCTAGCCTCGGTGAGCCATCGCTTTCCATTCTTAAGAGTATATCCCAGGGACTTCCAGAGAAGATGGCGGCTTAGTGAGACGTGCGGGTCTTGGTTCCTCCTCCAGAAAAGCAACTAAAGAAACAGAAACAATATGAAACAGCTCCCGGAGCCACGACGGAGACCAAGGGGACAGCGTACCCCATTCTGGAATGGCTGAATGGGTGGGGAGAGTCCGCTGCGGTGGGATACCCGAGGGGCACGCGTTTTCCCGGCTGGGGCGGCTGGCGACTGGGGTCCCCTCCACGCACGTGGCTCCCTGGTCTGACTGGGAATGTTGGATAGCGGGGCCCTTCCGCCACACTTGGCATCTTGGTCCGGCTGTGCGATTTGGACTGGCACTCCCCCGGGCCGCGGCGGCTGGCGACCCCCCCTCCACGCGCGGTTTCCCGGGCCGACTGCAAGATTCGAATTGGCAAGTTAAAGGAGCCACAGCATCTTTTGCTGGTGGGCCCCGCAGGCCGACAAGCGCCGCGGGCGCCGCCTACTGGGCAGGAGGAGAAGAACAGAGCCCAGAGATTTCACAGAAAAACCTTTCAACCAGCCGGGTCCCACACCCAGGGAAATCTGATCAAATGCCCAGACACCAGCAGAAAATAATGGATCACACTCGGAAAATTGAAGATATGGCCCAGTCAAAGGAACAAACCAATAGTTCAAATGAGATACAGGAGCTGAGACAACTAATGCTGAATATACGAACAGAAATGGAAAAACTCTTCAAAAACCAAATCAATAAATTGAGGGAGGACATGAAGAAGACATGGGCTGAACAAAAAGAAGAAATAGAAAATCTGAAAAAACAAATCACAGAACTTATGGGAGTGAAGGACAAAGAAGAAAAAATGGAAAAAACAATGGATACCTACAATGGTAGATCTAAAGAGACAGAAGCTACAATTAGTGAACTGGAGGATGGAACATCTGAATTCCAAAAAGAAACAGAAACTATAGGGAAAAGAATGGAAAAACTTGAGCAGGGGATCAGGGAACTGAATGACAATATGAAGCGCACAAATATACGTGTTGTGGGTGTCCCAGAAGGAGAAGAGAAGGGAAAAGGAGGAGAAAAACTAATGGAAGAAATTATCACTGAAAATTTCCCAACTCTTATGAAAGACCTAAATTTACAGATCCAAGAAGTGCAGCGCACCCCAAAGAGAATAGACCCAAATAGGCGTTCTCCAAGACATTTACTAGTTAGAATGTCAGAGGTCAAAGAGAAAGAGAGGATCTTGAAATCAGCAAGAGAAAAACAATCCATCACATACAAGGGAAACCCAATAAGACTATGTGTAGATTTCTCAGCAGAAACCATGGAAGCTAGAAGACAGTGGGATGATATATTTAAATTACTAAAAGAGAAAAACTGCCAACCAAGACTTCTATATCCAGCAAAATTGTCCTTCAAAAATGAAGGAGAAATTAAAACATTTATAGACAAAAAGTCACTGAGAGAATTTGTGACCAAGAGACCAGCTCTGCAAGAAATACTAAAGGGAGCACTAGAGTCAGATACGAAAAGACAGAAGAGAGAGGTATGGAGTAAAGTGTAGAAAGAAGGAAAATCAGTTATGATATATATAATACAAAAGCCAAAATGGTAGAGGAAAATATTATCCAAACAGTAATAACACTAAAAGTTAATGGACTGAATTTCACAATCAAAAGACATAGAATGGCAGAATGGATTACGACCCAGCAATACCACTGCTAGGTATCTACTCAAAGGACCTAAGGGCAAAGACACAGACGGACATTTGCACACCAGTGTTTATAGCAGCATTATCTACAATTGCAAAGAGATGGAAACAGCCAAAATGTCCATCAACAGACGAGTGGCTAAACAAACTGTGGCATATACCTACGATGGAATATTATGCAGCTTTAAGACAGACTAAACTTATGAAGCATGTAATAACATGGATGGACCTAGAGAACATTATGCTGATACTAAGAATTACTGAGTGCATTTGTAGAATGGAATGATTTCTAAATGTTGTGTTAATTTCTTTTCTTTTTTTTGATTAATAAAAAAAATTAAAAAAAAAACAAAAAAAAAACTAAAGGACAAATACTGTATGGTCCCACTGATGTGAACCGACATTCAAGAATCAGCTTGGAATATATTATTGGTAACAGAGACCAGCAGGAGTTAGAAACAGGGTAAGACAATGGGTAATTGGAGCTGAAGGGATACAGACTGTGCAACAGGACTAGATACAAAAACTCAAAAATGGACAGCACAATAATACCTAAATGTAATGTAACTATGTTGGAACACTGAATGAAGCTGCACCTGAAATATAGTTTTTTGTTTGTTTGTTTGTATCTTTTGTTTTTGTTTTTTTTCTTTTTCCTTTATATATATATATATATATATTTTTATTAGTATTATTATTTTAATTCTCTTCTCTATATTAACATTCTGTATCTTTTTCTGCTGTTTTGCTAGTTCTTTTCCTAAATCGATGCAAATGTACTAAGAAATGTTGATCATGCATCTATGTGATGATACTAAGAATTACTGAGTGCATGTGTAGAATGGAATGAAAAAAAAAAAAAAGAGTATATCCCAGGAAGATTACTTCCCTTTTACAGATTTGGGCCTTTTTGGCCGAGGCTCGGTACCCCAGTGTGGCTAGCTCACTTAATAATTTTCGGGTTCCATACTCACAGTCCTCCTTAGTGTCTGCTGCCAACAGTGAGTCGTCCACATATTGTAGCAAGGTGACTCTGGGATGCTGAATTCTGAAGGAGCTTAAGTCTTTATGAAGAGCTTCGTCAAAAATGGTGGGGGAGTTTTTGAACCCCTGGGGCAAGTGTGTCCAAGTCAGTTGGTTCGAGGATCCCGTCTCTGGATCAATCCACTCGAAAGCAAACAAGGGTTGACTGTCCTTATGCAAGGGCAGGCAGAAGAAAGCATCTTTTAGATCAAGCACAGTATACCAAGTCTTTTCAGGATGGAGAGTGCTGAGCAGGTTATAGGGATTTGGCACCGTAGGATGTATATCCTGCACTCTGCTATTTATTTCCCATAAGTCTTGCACCGGTCTGTAGTCTCTAGTCCCTGGCTTTTTGACCGGCAATAAGGGAGTGTTCCAGGCTGATTGACAGGGCTTAAGTACTCCCAAGCCAAGGAATTTCTCTATATGGGGCTTGATTCCTTCCCGGGCTTCCTTGCTTAAGTAGTATTGTTTTACCCGAATTGGAGAGGCAGTGGGCTTTAGGGTCACTACTACTGGGGGCTGATTGACTGCCAACCCTAACCCGGCAACTTCTGCCCAGGAATTAGGGAATTTTTTAAGCCAGGCCTGAGGAATAGAACTGTAGAGCTGTTCTGGTTTTACGTACAGCTGATATATATATTTTTTCGACTGGCAAGGTGAGGGCAGTTATTACAGGTTGGCTTACTAGTGGGTTTAAAAATTCCACCTTTGGCCCCTTAGGATTGAAGGTGATTCTCGCCCTTAGTTTAGTTAACAAGTCTCTTCCCATAAGCGGGGCAGGGCACTCAGGGATAACTAGGAAGGAGTGTTGAACCTTCCCCTTCCCCAGGTCCATGGTTCTTTTGGTAGTCCGGGTGCGGTAGCGACTGCCATTTGCTCCCCGCACCAAGGACCTTTTTGTAGAGAGCGGGCCTATAGGTTCTTGGAGGGCCGACACTACTGCTCCCGTGTCGACTCCAAAATTAATTGGTACCCCCTCCACATTAAATTTTACCCTGAGCTCGGGGAGGGGTGCTGAGCCCTGACTCCCCTAGTCTTCACCTTCTAGAGCCAACGTGGCCGGTTGTTGCCAATTCGGGGGCCTAGTACCCCTCCGTTTTTTCGGCCAGTTTTTTTTTGGCCCAGTGCCCAGTTTCTTTGCAGTAGGCACATTGGTCTGGATTAAGAGGGGTATGATAACGCCGGCCCGAGGGATTTTCTCCAGCTCGTCCTCTACCTTCAGTGTTTCTTTCAACTACTGTGGCCAGGATCTTTGTTAATTCTTTCGTTCTCCTTTTCTTTCTTATCAACTCTTTTTCCTCTCTCTCCTTTGTTCTTTTTCCTCTGTTTCTCTCTTATAAAACATTTTTTCAGCTTCTTTGACTAAATCTCGTAAGGCTAGGTCCTGCAACCTGTCTAAGCGCTGCAGCTTGCGTCTAATGTCTGGAACTGATTGGCCGATAAAGGCCATGGCCACTGAGGCTCTTTGATCCTCTGATTGAGGGTCAAAGGGAGTATACCTACGGTACGCTTTCATTAGTTTTTCTAAAAAGACTGAGGGCGATTCGTCCGCTCCCTGAATAACAACCTCTCTTACCTTGGCCAAATTGGTGGGCCGGCGTGCGGCTGCTCGGAGACCCGCTACTAGAGTCTGGCGATAGATGGACAGATGCTCCCTACCTTCAGAGGTGTTCGGGTCCCAATTAGGGTGGCGCAGTGGGAACCGATCGTCGATGACATACTGGAGTTGGGTGGGTCTCCCGTCTTGTCCAGGAACTTGCTTCCTGGCTTCCAGTAGGATGCGATCTCGCTCCTCTGTGGTGAAGAGTCCCCAGGAGTTGTTGACAATCATCCCAAGTGGGCTGGTGAGAGAACATAAGGGACTCCACCAATCCAGTCAGCCTAGTGGGAGCCTCGGAAAAAGGAGGGTTATTATTTTTCCAGTTATATAAGTCAGAGGAGGAAAAGGGCCAGTATTGTAGAGCGGGCATTTCTCCCCCATGTCTATCATCCACTGGAGGCCCGTACGGTCTGAGGGGGAGAGTGACCGCCACATCAGATGGGCTTAGTGCTCGTCTGCTTTGTGTACTATATGCTGGTCCTGGTTCATCTGGGATCGTCTCTTGGTGAACCTGCGGAGAGGAAATGGAAGAGGGCAGAGAGAGAGAGAACTAGAGGAGGGAGAAGGTGAGCTGAGAGAAGGGAGGTCCTGTGCCGGAGCTGAAGGGTAGGGAGGAGGGGAAGAAGGACCTGCGTCGAAGAGGAGTAGATCCGATTGGGACTCCGGTAGGACTGCAGGAGGTAAGGAAGGATAGAGTTTCGGAGCTTGAGAAGGGCCCGGCTCCTTGATTGGAAGTACAGAGGGAGAGTCATGTTGACCAAGAGGAGTAAGAAACGGCTTTACCCATGGAGGTGGGTTTTCACACAGGTCCTGCCAAACCATGATGTAGGGCTGCTGATCCGGGTGGCCATACGGGTCAGGGCGGAAGATGACTGACTTGACAGCCCGAATCAAGGGGAGATGAAAAGCTCCTTCACAAGGCCATTCCACATTAAAGAGGGCCACTCGGCCGAGCAGAAGGTCTGCCATTTGCCTTTCTTTACAATAAGAGATAGATTCTGACCTCTTTCCCTGACCTCAGACCAGTGTCTTAAGGTCAGAGAAAGTGGAGTCGACATTCCCTGACCCATCTTCGGTAAAACAAAAACAATTCCCAACACACAAATACAGACAGACACACACAGAGCCGGCACACCACATTTACACGGTTTCAGAGACACAGCTCAGACTGACCTGATGACTGTGATCGAGTCTCCCCCCGTCAGAAGGGAAACAGAATCAGAGTCGGCCCTGTAGGAAGCCTCCAGGCGTCCCCGGAGGTCCCCCAATCCCGAGGCGTCCCTCGGGAGAGTGACCTGCAACCCCTGGACACGTCTGTCGGTTGCGGTCGGGGAGTGCTCACACGACTCTCTGACAGTCACTGCCAATCTGACAGACTAAGCAATCGCACCTCAGACAAAAAGGTCTCACTTACCCCGAGAGAAAGAGCTGTTGGAGCCTCCCCTTACGAAGAGCCGATCTCGGTGGGACCTCCAAATGTAAGAATTCGAGAGTTTTGCCACGCAAAGGAGGACTCCAAGAGACGCTCTCTCATGCAACACGCAAGGGGTTTATTTTCCACACATGTGTGGGGCTCACTGAACACGCAGGAACAGAGAGCCCTGAGTCTGAGTTTGCAAAAGCTTTTTAAGGGGTAAGATGAGGGGGGTGGGGGTTGAGCATGGGTCACAGGTGCTGTTTTGCAAAAAAGCAGATAACGAACAGTTTTACAGCAAGCATTTCTTAACAGTTTTACAAGTAATCTTGGCGCCAGGATTGTTTATCTTCAGCCTGATGGGGCCCATAATTCTTTTTTTTATAATTCTTAACTCACACCAAATGCATAGCCGTGAATATAAAATGACACAAATGCTTTTGCTGGATATTTCAGAAGCTAAAATATATGTAAATAGCTAAATTAAGCAGAAAAAATTAGCTACTGTTAAGCTTTATAAAATTCCCTTTTACAAAAATAATGTTAAATACTTAGAATATTTTATTTAATGCATTTTTGAAACATGAATATATAGTTTTTAACAAGAATTTTTAGTTTTAAAGTTCTGATAATATATTTTTCTTTTCAAACATGAATAGGAGCTAAACTCATGACCAGTTTCCAAATTGCTGTTTATTGAGGATTTAAGTTAACAAAAGGAGATGGGGCTGCCATTCCCATTCTGAGTCATAGGATTTTATCTGCAACATTGGTATAAATTTCAGTAGAATAATTATTTAGATTAAACCAAGGTAACAACAGAACACTTTGAGTCAGAACTACAATCCTGAATTGCATACCCCTTAGGGGACCAATCTGTTACAATTCCATAGAAACCATTAATGAGTACTGACTCTTGTTCTGCATTGATCTTATTGAATATTTTTTGACTCAGATGTATATGAATTTTTATATAAAGGCAGCTTATTAAGAACTTTTTCTTTGCTAAAGGTATGGTAAAGAAGCAGTCTTTTAAATCTATTATAATAATAGGAAACATTACAGCCATTATGCTGAAGCCAATAACATTTTTTCATGACACGTTTAAAAAGTTTCTTAAGTAGAGCATCAGAAGCCTCCATACCCATGGAGTGTAACAATCCCTTGAGTAAATATAAATATTCCCGTTGTATTGATGGTGAGTTGCTCATTATAAGACATAAATTTAAAAGCCCTCCCAAATTCCAGGAGGCGTGTACCCTTTCAGTTCCTCAGTAAAGGTATATTCCTATGCTGTGACATAAAACATAAATCCGAAAGTCCCTCACAGATTCCAGAGGTGCCTTATCTCTTGTGGGAACCAGGGACAAACTTCTTTTAAAAATTCAAAAAATTGTAACAAATCTTTAATTTTAACCTTTACTCCCTGTGTCTTTAAAGTGTCTGTTAGACCTTCTACAAAAGTTTTATGCTGACTAATTTCTTGTCCCATACTTATTAATCACTTACCTAGGCACTGACTGCAGGGCAGGTTCCCCTGTAGTGTCCTCTTTTGCAGGCACTGACTGCAGGGCAGGTCCCCTGCAGTGTCCTTTCTGCTGCTCACCTGGCCGGGGTTTCTCCGCGTTCTTCACTGGATCCCTCGTACTCAGGTCCCTGTTCGGGCGCCACTTGACCCGACCCGTGGGACAGTCGAACCTGGACCTGAGGGAGGGAGCGAGAACAAATGGGACAAAAGACACAGAGAATGGAGACAAGACAGGATTCTGATCAAGTCTCAGAAGTGCCTTGTATCAGGCGCTTAGCAGGTGATAGGCATTGCACGGTGGCTAGGCCAATCCGAAGAAACTAAGATAGCAAAGGTGGCTCAGCCAAGGCTAGTCAGCAGATTTCTGGGCAGAACAGAGCAGACATGAGAAAATAGAAACTTTACTTGAGATAAAAACTTAACTTGAGTTAGTATCCAAGATGGTGTTGGACCACAAGGTGGTCAATAGATGGCGTCAGACACCAAGATGATGACTGGGACACTGCCAATGCCATAAACGGCTCCCCACAAATGCTGTTGGAGTTTTTATTGGGATTGCATTTAATCTGCCAGTTGCTTTGTGTAGACTTGAAATCTTAATATTTAGTCTTCCTATCTATGAACATGGAATGTCCTTCTATTTATTTAGGTCTTCATTGATTTCTCTTAGCAATGTTTCATAGTTATCCATGTGTAAGTCCTTTATATCCTCAATTAAATTTATTCCTAGATATTAGATTATTTTAATTATTGTTATAAATGGAGTTTTTTTCCCCCCCTTGATTTCTTCATTGGCTCATTCGTTACTAGTGTATAGAAATACTACTGTCACTTGACTGGATTAATTTATTATGTCTAACATTTTCCTGTGGATTTTTCAGAATTTTCTGAATATAAGACCATGTCATCTGAGAATAGGAAGAATTTTACTACTTCCTTTTCCGAACTAGATGTCTTTTATTTCTTTTTCTTGTCTAATTGTTCTGGCAAGAACTTCCAGTACAATATTGAATAACAGTCTTGATAGTAGGCATCCTTGTCTCATTTCTATTATTTTTAAACAATTTTCTGGTGTGCATGTGTGTGTGCGTGTGTGTGTGTGTGTGAACATTGCTCCACAGACTTATCCAATTAAAATACACTTCTTTCAGAGGGAGTTCTTGAGGTCAGTATTTGATGACTGTTCTGACCCCGGGAGAGTTCTTTGTAATTCCCTTTCCACAGTGGTCTCAGATAAACTAGCTGCCTATGGTTTAGTTTATATCTCTAGTAAATCTGCCAGTCCCCTCTTAGTTGCTTTCCATCACAACCTCCATTGTTTTTAAAAGCAAGTGAGTCTTGAATTTACCCCACTTTGTTTAAAATAAAGTTAGTCATTTTGAGAAAGCTTCGGAACTCTTTGTTATATGATGGGCCTTAATCCTGGGTAAAATCTCTGATTTATGGCTCTGAAGTCGGGAGTTGCGACAGTGCTGCACTTCTGAACACCCTAACAGAGGTGGGAGAACAGTAACCTCTGATCATTTCAGATTGACCCTACCGGCATGGAGCCTCTGTCCTATGAACACACCAGTATGAAGGTGCTTGGGGCCTCATTATTCTCAGTATACCTCACCAGAGATAGAATTTCTTCTGTGTGAATAGGAGTTTGGCAGAAGATGGGGCCCTCAATCTTGACTGAGACTTTAACTTTGCAACAGAAGCTGACAGGTGGGAGTATAATCAGTTCCTAACTGGCAATGGTGTCCACTGAGACCTGTTCCAGGTTCAGGAGTCTTGACACTAGAAGAATTTAGAGATGAGAAGGCCAGTTGGAAATAAGAAATAAAGTTTAGTAAAGAGGAAGAGAGAGAGTACATGTTATGTTGCGTGAAAAGAGGGACAAGGCTGTATGCCTCCTGGAATATTGTATAGAAACAGAATAAACCAGGGTGAGGCTCCGAAGTTTCAGGAAGTAGGTTTTATTTTCTATGGCCATAGGGCTCAGCCAAGTAGCCTCTGAAAGTCTGAACCCCGAACAAAAGGCAACCTTAGTTTTTATAGACTGTATTATATGCTGGAGATAAGGTAAACTTAATATGGCCACCGGCAATGTTAAAAGACAATTGGTAAGTTTAAGGCGCAAAGCCGGTTACCGATGCAGATGAGCTGTTTGGGGGAGGGTCCCCATCCCAGGTGTCTTATCTCACTTGCCTGCAGTTTTACCCATTCCTAAAGTTCAGGAGAAGGGGTTTGAGCATTTTCCACAGAGAAAGCAGCTGAATCAGAAGAAGAAGGGGAGGGGGAGCAGTCTGCCTGCTGTAAAGCCTGCTTGCTACAGTTAAAGAGATAACATGGAAGTATTTAAGGGAGAAACACTCACTGACTGGGAGTGGGTTAGCTTGCTTTATAGGAAGGTTTTGTGAGTAACAGGTTTCCATAGTAACCTTTGAGCACTAGGTGTTTTCTTTGTGCAGGTTCCCATAGTGACTTTTGGACATTAGGGACTTACATGGTTTTTATTAACCAGGTGCTTAGCATTGTTTAAAAAAGAGATAACTATTGATACTGATGGCACCTTGGCATGTGCTAAAATTTGTCTTTGGACAGACGTTTAACATTCCTCACAACCTCAAACTTTCTGTTATTGACTAAGAGTTTGCTTTGGGCCTTTGATTTTTAAGCTTTTATAGTTTGGGGAGGTTTCAGTGGTTTGGGAGGTTTCAGGACTTTAAGGGGAACTTTCATCACAGTAAGGTTGCAGCTGAGGTCTGTAATTTGCATTAATTCCTGTGGAGCTAGATAAGAAACAAGGGACTTGCAGATGTCTGTTAACTCTTTCCCTGGATAGGAAACCTGGGACTTGCAGGTGTCCTATTTTATCCTGCTTTAGGTGGAAAAATGCTGAGCCCCTGCCCCACTTGGGAATTTATTTTATTCCACAACTGGGATCTAGAGGGAGAGGGAGCCCTGTATTTTAGTTGCACCTGCCTGGAATGTAGTTTTCATCACACTTTCTTGGAAGGAGGGACATGTTCAAGTAATAGAGCCTCTTGTTTTTCTTCTGAGATTTGGTAGACTTTCTTGAATGACTGGTTCTTCATTAGCTGTGTTTCATTAGGACTATTTACAGAAACATTAAATGGTTGACTGTTGTTTGTTTTTGTTTTTGTCTTACAATTTTTACCAGTTTTGCTGGGGAGTAAATCCACAGAAGTCTTCACATTGCCATTTCTGAAGTGGAACTCTCCATCCTTTATTTATTTTTAAATATTTCTACTGACAAATATTCACACACATACAGTCCATACATGGTGTACAATCAATGGCTCACTATTTCATCACATAGTTGTGTATTCATCACTGTGAGCATTTTTAGAACATTTGCATTGCTCTAGAAAAAAAATAAAAAGAAAAAAGTAAAAATTCATACATCCCATCCCCCTTCGCCCTCCCTCTCATTGACCAGTATTTCCATCTACTAATTTATTTTACCCTTATACCACCTTTTGTTTATTTTTATCCATATTTTTTAACTCATATGTCCATACCCTGTATAAAAGGAGCATCAGACACAAGGTTTTCACAATCATGGTCACATTGTGAAAGCTATATCATTATATAATCATCTTCAAAAATCAAGACTATTGGACCACAGTTCAACAGTTTCAGGTACTTCCCTCCAGCCACTCCAATACACCATAAACTAAAAAGGAATATCTATATAATGTATAAGAATAACCTCCAGGATAACTTCTCAACTCTGTTTGAAATCTCTCAGCCAGTGAAACTTTATTTTGTCTCATTTCTCTCTTCTCCCTTTTGGTCATGAAGGCTTTCTCAATCCCATGATGCTGGGTCCCAGCAAATCCTTGGAGATCTGTCCCAAGTTGCCAGGGAGATTTACACCCCTGGGATTCATGTCCCACATAGTGGGGAGAGCAGTGAGTTCACTTGCCAAATTGGCTTAGAGAAAGAGGCCACAACTGAGCAACAAAAGAGGTTCTCTGAGGGTGATTCTTAGGCATAATTATAAGTAGCCTTAACCTATCCTTTACAGGAAAAGTTTCATAGGGGCAAACCCCAAGATCAGTGGTCTCAGCCTATTGATTTGGTTGTCCCCACTGCTTGCAAGAATATCAAGATTTCTACAAACAAGGAAGTGGGATATTTCTTCCTTTCTCCCCAGCCCCTCAATGGGACTTTGCAAATAATTCTTTATTCACTGTCCAAATTACTCTGGGATATATTGAGGCACCACACTAACCTGGAAAAAGCAACAAAATCTCATGCCCTGTTCAACATTCTCTGTACTTACAATGCTCAACTAAACTTACCATACAAGTTTAATTAGGCACTGCACTGCCTAAAATATAAATTTTTCACCAAATAAACATCTCTTCCTTTTGTCTCACGCAGAAGTTTAAGTTTTAAAATATGTACAATACCATCCTTTACCCTGTATTCTAATCTACCTCAACCCTATCCAGATTAGCTTCATTCATATCTCTAGTCAAAGTTTTGATCCCTTTTTCAACTTTTTAAACAGTACCTCTATGGGGTACTGCTGATTTTCATAGCTTCAGGACTCTGAGTCTCACATGAAGTTTCTGAGAATGACCAGGTTATATATCAGCAGCTCAGTATCTCAGAATTTAGAAATAACAGTTACAACTCCTAAGTATATGTTACTTCTGTAAGAGCTTACAATCTTGGACCCTTTATAATAGGCCCCAACCTGATAACCCATGCTCTTGACTTCAGTTCACTGAGTTTTTATATTATAATTAGTCCATATGAGTGAGGCATGATAGTATTTGTCTTCTTGTTCCTGAAATTTCATTCAACATACAGTCCTTAAGATTCATTTGCCTAGGTGCATGCTTCACAGCTTCATTCCTTCTTGCAGCTGCTCAGTAGTCTATTGTATGTGTATGTCACAGTTCCCCCTTCCATTCCTCAGTCATTGTACCCCTGGTCCACCTCCATCTATTGTGAATCTTGAACACTGCTGCCATAAACACCAGTGTGCAAACATCCATTAGGGTCCCCACACTCAGTTCCTCCAGGTATATACTGAGTAATGGGGTTTCAGGGTCATATGCAACCCCACCCCTAGCCTCCTGTGTAACCACCATACTGCCCTCCAAGGGGCTGCACATCTCAGTTTCCCTACCGACAGTGAAAAGGTACATCTCTTTCTCTACATTTTCTCTAGCACTTGTTTCTCTCTGTTCATTTTTTTGGGGGGCGGGGGTGCATGGTCCAGGAATTGAACCTGGGTCTTCCACATGAAAGGTGAACATTCTACCACTAAACTACCCATGCACCCTCTCTGTTCTTTTTTTTTTTTTTTAACATGGGCAGGCACCAGAAAATGAACTCGGGTCTCTGGAGTGGCAGGCGAGAACTCTGCCACTGAGCTACCATGGTCCGCCCTCTTTGTTCATTTTTAAACAATTTTATTTGCACATAATACAATCCAACCTAAGTAAGTAGACCTGCCTTTGCCCCTATAATCTATATGAAGACATTTTCTTTTCTTCCACAAAGAATCTATATCTTTCCCCATACCCCTGCCTGTTGATTTAGTTTTACATAATTCAAACTGGCACACCATCCACATTCAGCACCTTGCAATGTTGACAATCATTTGTTCTCCCTCATGCAAAAACATTTTTTTATTTGTACATGTAATCACCATCATTGTCCACTCTAGGCATTCCTGAGTTATACCATCATATGTGCCCCCAGCCCTTCTCCCTCAGTAATATTCACATTTCCTCTTCATTCAGTGTACTTATATTTTTGTGCAATGAGCACTTGAGAAAAATGTGTATCCTACTGTTGTGGGGTATAATGTTCTATAAATGTCTCTTAAGTCTAGTTCATTTATCATATTATTGAAGATCTCTGTTTCCTTATTAATCCTCTGTCTAGATATTCTATCCATTGGTGAGAGTGCAGAATTGAAGCCTCCAACTATTATGGTAATGGAGTCTACTTCTCCCTTCATTATTATCAGTGTTTGCCTCATGGATTTTGAAGCAGTCTGGCTCAGTGCATAAATATTTATGATTGTTATATCTTCTTGAATTGTTCCTCTTATTAATGCATACTGTCCTTCTTTGTCTCTTTTCATTGTTTTACATTTGAAGTGTTATTTGTTGGATATTAGTATAGCTATTCCTGCTCTTTTATGATTGCTGTTTGCATGAAATATCTTTTCCCAACCTTTCACTTTAAACTTATTTTGTTGTCGGGTCTAAAACGAGTGTCCTGTAAACAGCATACAGATGGATCCTGTTTTTTAGTCCATTCTGCCAGTCTACGTCTTTTGATTAGGGGGTTTAATTCATTAATATTTAATGTTATTACTATAAAGACAGTACTTTATTCCACCATTTTGTCTTTTGGATTATGTATGTCATATCTATTTTTTTTTCACTTTTTACCTTTACTGATAATCTTCATTTCTACAATCTTCTCCAGACCTCTCTCTCCTGCCTTTTCCTATCTGCCTGTATTGCTCTTGTGCTGGTTTGAAAGCATTGTGTACCTCAGAAAAGCCACGTTTTAATCCTGATCCAATCTTGTGGGAGCAGCCATTTCTTTTAATCCTGATTCATTACTGTAGGATGGAATCTTTTGAATAGATTATGTCCATGGAGATAATATGGTCCATGGAGATGTGACACATCCAATTGCAGGTATGACGTTTTGAATAGATGAAGATGTGACTCCACCCATTCAAGGTGGATCTTGATTAGTTTACTGGGATCCTTTAAAAGAGAAAACATTTTGGAGAGAGTCAGAATCAACAGAAGCCTCAGGGCTGACAGATAGGGCAGATGTAGGTGCTTATAGAACAGTTGCTTCAGAGAACAGAGACATGGATGTTTGGAGATGCTTGGAGCCCAGCAGACAATCATCAGGAGATGTTATACAAGCCTTCCTATAGGTTGGAAACTTGATTAGTCTATCTCCATTGAGATATGACTCAATCAATTGTGGATATTAAACTTGATGGATGGAGACATGTCTCCACCCATTCTATGTGGGTCTTTATTAGTTTACTGGAATACTATAAAAGAAGTAGTATTTTGGAGAAAGCTTCAGAACATGGCAGAACCACAAAGCAGAGAATCCACCAGCCAGCGACTTTTGGAGATGAAGAAGGAAAATGCCTCCCAGGGAGCCTCATGAAGCAGGTAACCTGGAGAGGTTGCTAACAGACCCCATGTTCACCATATACCTTACCAATTGAGAGAGAAACCATGATTGTGTTCACCATGTACCTTTCCTCTTGAGAGAGAAACTCAACTTAAACAGCCTTCTTTAATCAAGGTATCTTTCCCTGGATGGCTTAGCTTGGGCATTTCTGTAGACTTGCTTTAATTGGGACATTTTCATGGCCTCAGAACTGTAAATTTGTAACTTATTAAATTTCTCTTTTAAAAAGCCATTCTGTTTTTGGTATATTGTATTCCAGCAGCTAGAAAACTAGAATGCCAATAACACAATTTCCTTTAGTGTTTCTTGCAGAGCCGGTCTCTTGGTCACAAATTCTCTGTGATTTTTTTGTCTGAAAATGTTTCAATTTCTCCCTCATTTTTGAAGGACAGTTTTGCTGGATACAGAATTCTTGGTTGGCAGTTTTTCTCATTTAGTATCTGAAATATATCATCCCACTGTGTTCTTGCCTCCATGGTTTCTGCTGAGAAATCTACGCATAGTCTTATTGGGTTCCCTTGTATGTGATGGATTGCTTTTCTCTTGCTGCTTCTAAGATTCTCTCTTTTTCTTTGACATCTGACATTCTGATTAGTAAGTGTCTTGTAGTATGTCTATTTGGATCTATTCTGTTTGGAGTATGCTGCGCTTCTTGGATCTGTAATTTTATGTCTCTCATAAAAGTTGGGAAATTTTCAGTGATAATTTCCTCCATTAGTTTTTCTCCTCCTTTTTCTCTAGTCTTCTCTTTCTGGGACACCCACAACATGTATATTTGTGCACTTCATGTTGTCATTCAATTCCCTGAGTCCCTGCTCACATTTTTCCATTCTTTTCCCAATATTTTCTTTTGCTTGTCAAATTTTAGATGTTCTGTCCTCCAGTTCACCAATCCTATCTTCTGCCTCTTGAAATCTAACAGTGTAGGTTTCCATTGTTTTTTTTTTATCTCTTCTACTGTGCCTTTATTCTAATAAGTTCTGTGATTTGTTTTCTCAGACTTTCGATTTCTTCTTTTTGTTCATTCCTTGCCTTCTTTATATTCTTCCTCAATTCATCAATTTGATTTTTGATGAGGTTTTCCATGTCTGTTCAAACATTCTGAATTAATTAATTCAACTCCTGTATCTCATTTGAATTGTTGGTTTGTTCTTTTGACTGGGCCATATCTTCAATTCTCCTAGCATGAGTTGTTATTTTTTGCTGGTGTCTAAGCATTTAATTACCCTAATTAGTTTATTCTGGAGATTTTCACTTTTTTTATCTAGGATTTTCTTGCTGGATGACTTTGTTATCTAAGTGGTTTTTTTTTTTTTTGACATTCAGTTCAGCTTATTCTGGACTAGTAGCTTAGGTTTTGTTTAATAGATCAGATTTTTTTTCAGTTCTTGTTTTCTTGTTTCTTGCACTGCCTGTATGGTGCCTTTTTTACCCCTTAGGAGGGTCTACTTAGGTATTATAGACCCCAGCCAGATTTTCCCTGACCAAACTGGCATCCTGTCAGGAGAAAAGAGTCACCTGCATCAGTTTTCCCTGAGGGTGAGATGCAGCAGGTTGAAAGGCTTTCCTATGAAGCCTCTTGACTCTTTTTCCTATCCTGCCCAGTATGTGGCACTTGTCTGCCTGTAGGTCCTACCAGCATAAGGTGATGTGGTACCTTTAGCTTCAACAGACTCTCCCTGCTGGGGGTATGGTTGAGACAGAGGAGAGGTTGTAGGTGGGCTTTAATTGTTTCACTTTTCCAGACCCTGGAGTATGAATTCCTTGAGGGAGGGATTCCACCTGAGCTGAGCCCCACCCCTCTCCTGGTGAAGGCACAGGCTCCAGACAAACTCTCAAACAAGCTTAATTCTGCCCATGCCTGGGACAGTGGAGCCCAAGAAGCCTTGCAGCTGTATCCAAAGAGTAATCAATCCATAGAAACACAGCCACAAAAGAGAAAGAGAAAAATCCTTTTCAGAGCAGGACCCTGGTTCCTCAGGTTTGCCAATCAAGAAATTAAGTTGTTACATTGCTCTGTGTATCTCCAGGTCCAATTTCCTGCAGGGCCCAGACCTTTTCAGATCCAAAAAAAAACCTGTTTTTTTTTTTTTCTTTTTTCTTTTTCTGTCAGCCCTGCCCTCTCTGTGCTGAGGCAAAACCCAGCAACCTTAGCTTTTATTCGAGGTTTAGCTGAGCTGGGGGCCTATTTTTAGTAGTCAGAATTTGTTAATTAATTCTGCAATTGGACCTTGGTTGTGCTCATTCCCTGCTCCTAGTAAAGTCTCTCTCCTATCCCCTCTGGGAAGCAGCTTGTGCAAGAGGGATGCCTGCTGCAGCAGCTTCAGGAACTCATGGGTCTAGGTGGGTCACAGCCAGTCCAGCTTGTCCAGACTGGGGCACGCTGTGTGTCCTGTCACTGTCATGGCCCCAGTAGTTGTTCTGTACAGTTCCTGGCTCTTTATTAGCTGTTATGGAGGACTAACTAAATCCCACACCCTCTCCAGATTGAGGCTTCTTGAATGTTTGTTGTAACACTTTTTGTCTTAAAGTCTATTTTGTCCAACAATAATTTAACCATTCTGACTCTCTTTTGGTTATTATTTGCATGGAATATCTTTTTCCATCATTTGCTTTCAACCTCATTGTGTTATTGTATAAATGAATAATGTTTTTTCATCAGGTCTGCCAGTCTCTGCTTTTTAATAGTAGAATTTAATCTAATTATATTTAAGGTAATAACTGAGGAGAAAGGATTTACTTCTGCCATTTAACTATTGCTTTGTGTATCTTCTATATTTTGTGTTCCTCAATTATTCCATTGCTGCATTTTTTGCAGTTAGTTGTTTTGTAGAGCACCATTTCATTCCCTTCTTTCCTTTTCTCTATATTTTAAAGTTTTTTTCTTAGTTGTTTCCTTTTGAATTACCATTAACGTCTTAAACTAATACCAACTTAGCTCAACTGGTACCAACTTAGTTTCGGTAGTATACAACATCTCCACTGATATATATCTCTGTCTCTCCCACTTTACATTGTTATTTTCTCAGATTACATCTTTGTACATTGTATGACCATTAGCTTGGGTCTTTTTTAAAATTTTTATTGTGAAAAATAGCATATATACAAAAAGCAATAAATTTTAAAGCACCACAAAAAATAGTTATAGAACAGATTTCACAGTTTGGTATGGATTATAGTTCCACAGTTTTAGGTCTTTCCTTCTAGCTGCTCCAGGACACTGGAGACTATAAGAAATGTGAATATAATGACTCAGCCATCAACTTATTTGTTAAATCCTGTCTTTGTTGCTATAACTCCATCTTCCATGTTGATCTTTCTCCCAATCTTTAGGGGTATTTGAACTATGCCCATTCTAACTTTTTCATGTTGGAAAGGGCTGTTGATAATATGGGATAAGGGAATGAACTAGTTAATGTTCTGGAGAGATTGTCCCCTCTGGGTTTCAGGATAAATTGGGTTTTAATTACTGTTTTACACATTTGCCTTTTCAGTAATAAAGGAGGAAAAAGCAGTTACAAATCAAAAGTACAGTCATACAGGATTTGATATTTACCTATGTAATTATCTTTATGAATGTTCCTTAATTTGAAGAAATAATGGCCAAGAACATCCAAAATGGCTTTGAGCTACCACTTAGTGTACATTTATTTCAGCCTGAAGGACTCCCTTTAGCATTTATTGTATGGCAGGTCTTCTTGTAATGAACTCTTTCCACTTGTGTTTATTTGTAAATGGCTTACTTTCTCCTTCATTCTTGAAGGATAGTTTTGTTGAATATAGAATTCTTGATTGGCAATTTTTTTTCTTTATGGACTTAAAATTTGTCATCTCTTTGTCTCTAGCCCTCATAGTTTCTAATAAGAAATCTGCTTTTAATTACATTAATGATCCCTTATTTGTGGCTAGTCATTTCTCTCTTTCTGCTTTCAGGATTGTCTCTTTGTCTTTGAATTTGGACAAGTTCAATATAATGTGTCTTAACTGGATCCCTCTAAGTTTATCCTGCTTTTGAGTTCATTGAGCTTTTTGGATGAGGAAATTCGTGTCTTACATCAGATTTTGGATGTTCTTGGCCATTATTTCTTCAAATGCTTTTTCTGTCCTACTCTCCCTCACTTGTCCTTATGCATTCTGGTGTCCCACAGGTCTCTCAAGCTCTGTTCACTTTTCTTAATTTTTTCTTTCTGTCCCTCACACTCAGTAATTTCACTGGCTTATACTTTCTTATCCTTCACTTACCCTTTCTTCTGCCAGCTTGTTCTAGTTTTCTAGCTGCCAGAATGCAGATATACCAGAAACAGAATGGCTTTTTAAAGGGGAATATAATAAGTTGCAAGTTTATAGTTCTAAGATGTCCCATCAAAACAATTGACAGAAGATGTCCCAATTAAAACAAGTCTATAGAAATTTCCAATCTAAGGCATCCAGGGAAATGTACCTTGATTCAAGAAGGCCAATGAAGTTCAGAGTTTCTCTCTCAAGAGGAAAGGTACATGGCAAACACGGTTAGGGTTTCTCTCTCATCTGGAAAGGCATGTGGTGAACACAGCGTCATCTGCTAGCTTTCTCTCCTGGCTTCCTGTTTCATGAAGCTCCTCAGGAGGTGTTTTCCTTCTTCATCTCCAAAAGCGCTGGCTGATGAACTCTCTGCTTTGTGGTGCTGCAGCATTCTCTGCTATCTGTGAATCTCTCATTCTCCAAAATGTTTCCTCTTTTATAGGACTTGAGAAACTAATCAAGACCCAACCAAATGGGTGGAGACATGCCTCTACCTAATCCAGTTTAACAATCTCTTGATTAAATCACACCTCCAGGGAGATGATCTAATTACACTTTCAAACATACAATACTGAATAAGTATTAGAAGAAATGGCTGCCTTTACAAAATGGGGTTAGGATTAAAACATGGCATTTCTAGGATACACACATCCTTTCAAACCAGCACACTGCTCAAGTCTGCTGTTGAATCCCTCTTGTGAGTGTTTCATTTCAGTTCTTTACTTTTTGCTTCAGAATTTCTCTTTTGTTCTTTTTTATTATTTCTATCTCTTTATTTTGTTCCTCTGTTTTCCTCATTTCCTTTTGTTCTTTGCCCATGGTTTTCTGTAGCTCACTGAACATATTTAAGGCAGTTTATTTAAAATCTTTGACTAATAGTTTCAACATATAAGCTTCCTCAGTGCTGGTTTCTGTCAAATTATTTTTTCCTTGAAAATGCACCATACTTTCCTATTTTTTGCGTGTTTATAATTTGTTATTGAGAACTGTATATTTTGAGTATTAAGTTGTTGTAAATCTGTAAATCTTATTTTTTTACTCCTCTTGGATTTTTTTTTCCTAATATGGTCTGGAGCCTTCTGTTTGTGACTTTTCCAAAATATTTTGCTTCCTTCCAATAAGGGAAAGGCAAAAAATAAAGTAGAAAGGTAGTGTATCTTGGGGTTGAAACAATGGCTGCTCTCATTGTCACCTCCCTCTTCCATGATTTAAAGAAGTGATCAGCAGTCTGACCACCCCCCCTCCCCAGTTTTTTAGAAGATAAAGTCTGGATTTCACATTCTGACAGGAATGCAGGCTGCAGTCCCCACAGCTACCTGCCACATGGTTGGGGGATGGGAGATGATAGCCACTGTATAGAAGGTGAAATGCATTGATAATTTAACACAATTTGCACTCTCTGCAGCCAGCTCTTCCTTGGGTGCTGCAAGTGTTCCATTAGACTCAGCGTTCCAAAAGGGTTGATTGAGACAGTTCTGCCAGTTAAAAGGTTGTTTTGGTTGAGGGTTGAATTCTGGAGCTTCTTACTCCATCATCTTCCCACAGGCCTCCTCCTACTTTTGCTTTTTGCATTTATGATTCAAGTTTTTTCATATCCTTAAATGTTTTCCTGATAACTGAATTCAGTTTTCACACCTGTGCTACAGTTTTCTTTGGCTTGGTAGTTTTTGTTGGGAAGGAATTTTCTCAGTTGATGCAATCCTATTTTCCTCATATACTGACTGCGCTAGTGTTATGGTTTGGGTTCATGTGTCAAGTTGGTCAGGTGATGGTGTCCAGTTGTCTGGTCAAGCAAGTACTGGCCTAACCATTACTGCAAGGACATTTTGTGGCTAGTTAATAAACCAATAGTCTGGCTTATTAGATCATTAGCATGTGGATTGCATCCATCACTAATTATATTGGAAGTCGGCCAAGGGGAGGGTCTTCCCAATTAGTAATGTTTAATTGAATCAGCTGTACTCTTTAAAGGAGAAGTCAGAAGAGAGAATCTCTCTGGTTCAGCCAGCCAGCCTCTCCTGTGGCTTCATTAAGACTTTAATCAAAGCTGTCAGCTTGTGGCCTCCCTTATGGAATTTGGACTTGTGCATCCCCAAGTTGTGTGAGACACCTTATAAAATCTTATATTTATAGATATCTCCTTTTGGTTCTGTTTCCCTAGAGAACCCTGACTAATACAGCCAGTTATCAATTTACTGCTTCTTAGATCCAAATCTATCCTTCTTTACCTGCTTTATGATACTAGAGCAGGACCCTATAAACATTTCTCATTTGCCTGTTGGCAAAATGTTAGATTTTATCAAAAGACGATAATAGAGGATCATAGAAAAGTATACTGAAGACAGGGGTTTCTTTTCTTGATTTCTATATGCTTTTTGTTTCTCTCATGTTGTGGCTACCAGTGGCATGTGGGAGACATAGGGGTTCTGAACCTCCAGGGAACGTCTCTGATACCCCAGTGGGTGCTTCCTATTCACCAGTTCTAGTTGACAGGGTCTACCGAAAGGTGGCTTTCTGCCAAATACATCTTGCCTGTGGTGGCTGCTCCCTACAATTTCTATTCCTGTACTCTTTTTTTTAAGATTAGATTTTTTAGTGCAATTTTATTGAGATATGTTATTGTGGTAGTTAGATTCAGTTGTCAACCTGGTCAGGTGAAGGCACCTAGTTCTGTTGCTGTGGAATGAGCCAATGGTATGTGAACCTCGTCTGTTGCTGATTACATCTGCAGTTGGCTAGGAGGCGTGCCTGCTGCAATGAATGATATTTGATTTAATTGACTGGTGCTTAAATGAGAGAGCGCAATGTAGCACAGCCCAAGCAGCTCAGCATACCTCATCTCAGCACTCACAGCTCAGCCCAGGCCTTTGGAGATGCAGAAAGGAATCACTCTGGGGAAAGTTGTTGGAACCCAGAGGCCTGGAGAGAAGGCCAGCAGAGACCATCCTGTGCCTTCCCATGTAAGAAAGAACCTCAGATGAAAGTTAGCTGCCTTTCCTCTGATGAACTAATGAAATGATTCCCCTTTTATTAAAAGTCAATCCATCTCCGGTGTGTTGCATTCTGGCAGCTAGCAAACTAGAACAATTATAAATTCATATACCAAATAAACATCCAGAATGTACAGTGTTTCACAGTATTGTCATATAGCTGTGCATTCATCATCACAATCAATTTTTGGAAATGTCCATGACTCCAAAAATAATTAAAATAAGAATGAAAGTAAAAAAACACTCAAAATATCCCATACCCCAACCCCTATTATTTGTTTATTTTTTGTCTTTTTTTTTTTAATCTTCCTTACACAGGGTAAAGGGGATATCTGTGGTAGTTAGATTCAGGTGTCAACTTGGCCAGGTGAAGGTGCCTAGTTCTATTGCTGTGGACATGAGCCAATGTTACGTGAACCTCATCTGTTGCTGATTACATCTGCAGTCAGCTAGGGGATGTGCCTGCTGCAATGAATGATCTTTGGTTTAATTGGCTGGTGCTTAAATGAGAGAGCTCAATGTGGCACAGACCAAGAAGCTCAGCATACCTCATCTCAGCACTCGCAGCTCAGCCCAGGCCTTGGGAGATGCAGAAAGAAATCACTCCTCGAGAGAAGGCCAGCAGAAATCATCCTGTGCCTTCCCACGTAAGAAAGAATCTCAGTTGAAAGTTAGCTGCCTTTCCTCTGAAGAACTATTGAAATAGATCCCCTTTTATTAAAAGCCAATCCATCTTTGGTGTGTTGCATTCCAGCAGCTAGCAAACTAGAACAGTGTCAGTCACATGGTTTTCACAATCACACAGTCACACCTTAAAAGCTCTGTAGTTGTTCAGTCATTATCAAGAGTCAAGGCTATTGGATTACAGTTCAACTGTTTCAGGTATTTCCCTCTAGCTACTCCAAGAAACCAAAAACTGAAAAGAGATATTTATATACTGCATAAGAATAATCTCCAGAATGAGCTCTCTACTCTATTTGAAATCTCTCAGCCACTGAAACTTTATTTTGTCTCATTTCTCTCTTCCCCCTTTTGGTCAAGAAGACTTTCTCATTCCCATGCTGCTGAGTCCCAGCTCATCCACAGGAGTCATGCCCCACATTGCCAGGGAGATTTATACCCCTAGGAGTCACGTCCAACATAGGAGGGAGGGCAGTGACTTCACATCTGAGCAACAAAAGAGGTTCTTTGGGGGTGGCTCTTAGGCATAACTGTAAGTAGGTTTAGCTTCTCCTTGGCAGGAATAAGCTCCATTGGGTTGAGCCCCAAGATTAGGGGGCTCAGCCTATTGAACTTGTTGTCTCTACCACTTGCGAGAATATCGGGAATTTCCCAGATGGGGAAGTTTTATATTTCCTCCTTTCTCCCTAGTCCCCCAAGAGAACTTTGCAAGTACTTTTTTATTCTCTGCCCAATTACTATGGGATATACTAGGGACTCACACTAACCTGTACAAAGCAACGATATCTCATGCCCTATTCAAGAGTCCACGTAATTATAGTGTTCAAGTAAATTGATCATACCAGCTAAATTAGATAATGTGCTACCCAAAATATAAATTTTGCACCAAATAAACAAACGTCTCTCCTCTTGGGCTCACCAGAAGTTGAAGTTTGAATATGTGGGCCATATCATCCTTTACCCAGTTTTCTGATTTACCTTATTCCTATCCAGATCAGCTTCATTCATACCTCTAGACATAGTCTGATCACTTGTTCAGCATTTTTTTACAGTCGCTGAATCAGGGTAATGCTGACTTAGCTAGCTTCAGTGCTCTAACTCAGGTGTCACATAAATACCCAAAGTTTCAGAAAATGACCGGGTTGTGTACAAATATATACTGAGCTATTTGTACATACATGAATGCTGTAAGAGCTTACGATCTAGGAACATTTACAATAGGCCCCAACCTGATAACCCATGCTCTAGACTTCAATTCTCTGAGTTGGTATGTTACAGTTAATCCATATGAGTGAGGCATGATAAAATTTGTCTTTTTGTTTCTGACATTTTATCCAACTTACTGTCCTTAAGTTTCATTCACCTAGTTGCATGCCTCACAACTTAATTCCTTCTTGCAGTCACTCAGTAGTCTGTTTCATGTAAACACCACAGTTCTCTCTTCCATTCCTCAGTCATTGTACCTTAGGCCACCTCCATCCTTTGTGAATCACGAACACTGCCGCCATAAACACCAGTGTGCAAATATCTACTCGTGTCCCCACTCTCAGTTCTTCTAGGTATATCCCTAACAACAGGGTTACAAGATCATATGGGAACCCCACCCCTAGCCTCCTGTGGAAGCACCACACTGCCCACCAATGGATGCACCTCTCAGCTTCCCCACCAACAGTGAATAGGTACATCTCTTTCTCTGCATTTTCTTTAGCACTTGTTTCTCTCTGTTCATTATTAAACTATTTTATTTGCACATCATACAATCCAACCTAAGTAAATAGACATGACTTCACCACCATAATCTATATGCAAACATTTCCTTTTCTCCTGCATAGACTCCATATCCTCCCCATGGTGGGCCCCACTCCCAGCCCCGCTTCTTGACATTTAGTTTTGGCATAAAGTCTCTGTTACATTCAGTGGAAGAATATTACAATGTGACTGTTGACTACAGACTCTAGCTTTCATTGATTGTACTTCTTCCTGTACTTCTTCCAGCATTTTCAACCCTTGCAATGCTGACATTCATTTGTTCTCCCTCATGCAAAAAAGGTTTTGTATTTGTTCATTTAATCACCATCATTGTCTGCTCTAGGCCCTTCTAAGTTATGCTGTCTCAGTCTTTATCCTCCTTCTTCCTTCTGGTTTCCTATGTGCTCCCCCAGCCCTTCTCCCTCAACCATTCTCACATTCAGCTTCATTCAGTGTACTTATGTTATTGTGCTACCATCAGGTAGGTAGTACTGTGCTATCCATTTCTTAATTTTTATATTCATTCATTTTGTACAACCTGTATTTCTTCAGCACCAAATGTCCAATCTCTATTCAGATGAAATATGTACTATGGTTTAAGCAGCACAATAGAAGGGGATGTAGAGGCAATAGAAGATTTTTCAAAGGTAGGAGATACCAGATGTTTTAATTATCTGTTGCTGCATAACAAATTATCCCAAAGCTTAGTAAGTTAAAACAACAAAAAATTTCTCTCACAGTTTCTTTGGGTCAGGAATTTTAAGCGTGGCTTAGTTGAGTGCCTCTGGCTTAATGTCTCTCATGAAGGTGCAGTTAGGGTGGCAGCCAGGTCTGTGGTCTTATCTGAAGGTTTGACCAAGGGAGTATCTGCTTCCAAGCTTACTAATGTGATACTGGCATGATTTAGTTTCTCATGGGTGGTGAGCCAGTTTGAATCTGTTGTGTACCCAAAAAAAGCCATGTTCTCTAATTCTCATTCAATATTGCTGGGTGGGATCTTTTTTATTGTTTCCATGGAGATGTGACCTGCCCAATTGTGGATGGTAACTTTTGATTAGATGGTTTCCATGGAGATGTGTCTCCACCCATTCAAAGTGGGGTTGCTTACTGGAGCCCTTTAAGAAGGAAACATTTTGGAAAAAGCTTTAGAACCAACAGAGCCCATGCAGTCAGAGACATTTGGAGATGAAGAAGGAAAACACCCCGAGGGGAGCTTCATGAAACCAGAATCCAGAAGGAAAAGCTAACAGGCATGGTCTTGTGCCTTTCTAGCTGACAGAGGTGTTCTGGACCCATTGGCCTTTCTTGAATCAAGGTATCTTTTCCTGGATGCCTTAGTTTGGATACTTTCATGGCCTTAGAACGGTAAATTTGCAACTTAATAAATTCCCCCTTTTTAAAAGCCATTCTGTTTCTGGTATTTTTACAAACTAAAACAGGTGTTCTAGACTGAGGACCTCAATTCCTTGTTGGTTTTTGGCTGGAGGCCTTTCCATAGGGCTATAGAGCAGTTTACAATATGGCAGGTGGCTTTCCTCAGGGCAAGATGGCCAGACAGACATAAGTCACAGTCTTTTTATAACCTAATTGTTGGTCAGAAGGAGAGATACCTAAAAAAATATCATCCCACTCCAATACAGGTTTTGGGGCTGCCAACAAAAGCACGAATCACACAAGCTCTGTTGGAAAGATGTTTTATTCACATAGAGAAGACACAGAGCAAGGTCAGCTTCACTAGCAGGCACTGGTTCTTCATAGCCGGTGGGTCTCGCTCTGTGACTGATGCAGGAAGTTCTTCTACGCACAGCACCCCTCTCTTGTGTCTGTGTGCTATAGTGGAGGAATCCTGCTCCCTCCCTGCCAGGGACAGGTATGGGAGTTTGATGTCAGAAAATATGCCCACCAAAATCAGATTGTCACCATTGAATATTTACATATTCAGGAAGGAATGTACCAGGGACACATGTTTTATCCTGCCAGGCCAACATGCCATGTTACTGGGCTGCCTACTTTTCTCCTTCCTCTTCCCTAGCTTCCTTTGCACACTGACAAACTCCCCTTCATTATGGTGAGCAATTAACACCCCTATCCTCAAATATAAAACAAGCTCCAGGCCTATTATTACATACCCAAAAATCATACTAAATGCCTCTGCTAAAAGAAAGAAGAGCCATACACTTTGACTCTGGAGCATTAATGCTACCAAAACAAGAAGCCTTGAACTTTGTTTTTTCTTTGACATATTCTAATCAAAAATTTTAAGGCATGGCTTCTCCAGTCTCTGTAAGACGACAGAAAATAGTAAAAAATAAAGTTATATACACACACATAATATGCAAGTGCATATATAACTACATACATTGTATAAATACACACATTGCATTATTTCATAAGTACATATATATTGTGTATATGTGTGTGTGTATATATATATATATATTATTACATGTATGTATACTCTCAGTTTGTCCACAGCAAGCCTCAAGGGGTAGTATTGAGATACTTCCTCTTCCATGTATACATATACTGATCTTTATTGCTTCTTGCACTCAAGCTGCTCATCGTCTTGCATGGATGCATGTTCATGGCCTCGCTTGTGCTGTACCTTGAGCCTAGTCTGTGCTCCCCACTCCTTGGTCTTTTTGATCTTCCCCTCAATCTAGGCCCGGCTTGCATCCATCTCCTTCAGTGAGCCTCCCCACCCCCCCCCCATTGCCATCGCCTACAGCAACTCTTGTGTCTGAACTCATGTTAGGCTGATAACATGAGTTTGTGATTGGTATCACAGTTTAGTTCTTTGTTGTTCCCGAAGTGCTTCATCTAAATTAGTCCTGATTTTCTCAGCTAGCTAAGTTATAAAGTTCTCTAGGTCAAAGGGCCAGGCTTTAATATACCTCTCATAATGTGATACTAATTTCAGTGCGTTGTATATAATGCAAGGTTAACACCTAATACTCAATGGATCGATTATGTAGGTCCACTCCCCCTGCCCCACAACAGTGTTTAGAATGTCAGGAGGCATCTCAGAGGTTCTCAGAGGAACAAGGAATAATGCAAAGGGACTGAAGAGCGTGTGCGTGTCTATGTGTGTATGTATGGGGCGGGGGGTAGTGCAATTACCTTCGGTTAGGCTTTGCAGGTCCTTAAATTTGATTCCATCAGCTCACCCTGAGGTGAAGCGTTTAAGGAAAATTACGTCAAGGCAACTGAATGATAAAGAGTCATCTATAACACTCTGTTCTCCCAATGGCTGTGTTGTTTCTCATCCCCACTTCTACATCTGCTTAGCCTTCTGCTTGCCTCTTCCTTATCAGGCTTCTGGAGGTCTCCCTGGCCCTCTAAGTCTGAGCTAACGGCACCCCAACCTGCACCTCACCTCCCGCCGCAGTCATCCCACTGCATTGCATAAGTGTGCGGATCTGACCCAGGAAAGTCCGGTAAATCAACGAATCCTGAGACCCCGGCTAAGGGCAGGGCCACTGTCGAGCTCAACGTACTTTGTACAAAACTGGACGCACACTGGGATATGATTGGGTAAGGCCGCCCACCACGTGCGCCACGGCGGCCTCACGCCGCCCCTGGTCTTCCCCGCCTGCCCCACACGCTTCTCTGGCCACGCCCACGTCGCGGGCGTCGCGGGCCTCGCGGGCCTCATGCGCCTAATGGGTCAGCGGAGTTCACCTGGCCCCGGTGCCTGGAGCCTGTGCTCCCTGCAGGGCCTGGGCGGGCAGAGGACGGGACATGCCCGCCGCCATGTTGCTCGCCAGGGGACCCAAGATGGCCCTGCAGCTCCTGAGCGCTGCGCTGCTTCTCGTGGGGAGCTCGCTCACGCCCTCGGAACACCACTGGCTCTCGGAAGAGAGTAGGCTCGGCTGCCCGCGGGAACAGGCTGGTGGTTGCGGGGCGGCGCGGGTAGGGCCTGGCCGGGCAGTGGGAGGGTCGGGGGCAAAGCACGGTATGTGTTCTTTGCTGTCATTGGACATTCTCCTTTGCCTTTTCCCCACTCTGATAGTGTTTGAATTTGGTTCCAACTTTTCTGTTGTCCCCACCGCCCTTAACCAAAATTTTGCAGAGTTAAGCAGTTTCTAGGCAAATTATAACGATTGTTGTGGTAGTACTAGTACTAGTAGCAGTGCCGTACATGTGCGTAGGGCATTTGCTTCTCAAAGCATTCTGGGGTTTCTTATTACCGTTTTACGTATGAATAATTCATTGAAATTCAGAATTGAAATGGCTTTTAGGTGACCCATTAATACTATAGTTGAGAAAAAATTAGTTGAAAAAGTTTAATGGCAAGGGTTAGAATTTGGTGCTCCTGACTCACCAGCCCCTGGCTCTTTAATCACCATTTCACACAGGGAAGAATGTAATACCTGGCTAGAGAAACAGCTCAGTTTTATACTTTAATTTTGGAGAACAGAGTTTTAAAATTATGTTGATTTAGTGTGATTGACTGATTTAATATTTCCAGATCTCTAGTTTGCTTTATCAATTTTTAAAGGAGGAATTTGAAGGACTCTACTTATGTGTTCAGACTAGAAAATGACTTGAAATATAGCTGCTCAGCCAAAATAATTTATCTTTTAAATTTTTAGATTGTGGAACTGGACCACTGGTGGATGCATTGAAAGGGTCTCGGATAATAGGGGGTACAGAAGCTGGAGTTGGCGCCTGGCCATGGATAGTTAGCCTACAGATTCAGTCTGGCAATTTTCTTGCTCATGTATGTGGGGGAAGCCTAGTGAAAGAGAGGTGGGTTCTCACTGCTGCCCACTGCACTAAAGACTCTAGGTATGTATTCAGAATACAACTTCTAAAAAATTCCCTAAGGGAATATTTTGAAATGGCAGAGTATCATTTGACTCTAGCCATTTTCAGTTAAGCCATGTGTTTGCAAGTAGCATAATTCCTTGCACATAGTACACTGGATATTTGTTGAAATGTGTGCTTTAAATAAGAGTTGCAGTCATTTCTGTCAAGATACTATTTTAATCTTTATGGGCCATATGAACTCTTTGGCAACTATTCATTTCTGCCCTTGTAACATAGCTGGATTCCAGTAAAACTTTATGAACACTGAAATTTGAATTTATATAATTTTCATATGTCATGAAATATTTTGTGCTTTTTCTAGCTATGTATAAATATGAAAAACATTCTTGGTTTATGGTTGTATAAGAACAGGAGACAGGCTGGATTTGACTGGCAGGCCAGAGTTTGCAGGCCCCTACTTTAAATTATGAAGCTTTTCTTCTAGCTTTTTAAATTACTATATTGTAACCACATATTTATTTGTCTTTCTCACCATTGACTCAGAGGTCTTGAAGACAAGGACTGCATGTTTTATTTTGTTTTCCTATTACCTAATATAAGACTTAGTTTATAGTATGAAACCTAAGAAGTATTTATTGATTCCATGAATGAAGCCAGTCTTGTGTAGCAAGATTTACCACAGTTAGAATAAAACCTATGACCTGTTTTGGTTTGTAAACTGCCGGAATGCAATACACCAGAAATGGAATGGCCTTTAAAAAGGAAAATTTGATAAGTTACAACTTTACAGCTCTCAGCCTATAAAAATGTCCAAATGAAGGCATCCATGGTTCAAGGAAGGCCAGTGGGTCTAGAACAGCTCTGTCAGCTAGATAGTCAAGTGGCTGGCACCTGTTGGTCCTTTGCTCCTGGGCTTTGTTACTTTCAGCCCCTGTTCCTGTGGTTGTTCCTCACTGTTTCTCCAGGGCTCATTTTTATCTCTTGGCTTCCCTTGGCTCTGTCCAGGTTCTGGCTTGCTTAACATGTCATGGCAATGACTACTGGCTTCAAACATTGTGTCTTCTGTTCTCCAAGTGTCAGCATCTGTGTGAGCTCTGCTCTGAATTTGTTAGCTCTGTTGTTTCTCCAAAATACTTCCCCTTTTGAAGACTGGTAAACTAATCAAGACCCACCTGGAATGGGTGAGGTCACATTCCAACTAATCAAAAGGTCACACTTACAATTGGGCCTGTCACATCTCCAAGGAAATAATCTAATCCAAAGTTTCCAACCTACAGTGTACAATCAAGATCACAAGAAATAGCTGCCCCCACAAGATTGAATCAGAATTAAAAGATGGCTTTTCTGAGGTACACAATATTTTCGAACTGGCACACCTTCCTTACCATTTCATTTGAAGCCCTAAGAAAAATCCTGAGATAAAGTCTCCTTTTAGTAGTTATTTTTAAGAGAACGGCTGTCTTAGAGAATAATGAAAAGCCTTCAAGAGGAACTAACGATAACAGAATTCATCTGAAGGCATTTGGCCTGAAAGTCTTACTCTGTATACTACGTATTAAAAAAAGATTTGATATCCATAACTTGGCTTTTTGAAGAATAGCGATTAGAAGAATGGGAAGATATGAAGGTTTAGAGTAAAGGTAGAGAAAGAGATAAAGAAAAAGTTTTCAGAATTAGTAATCAATTTTGTTCTCTTCACGTGTAGGGATTTTACAACTTTTTTTTTTTAATGCTGTCTGAAAATCTGTTTTTCAACGATTTACAAACCTTAAAATGAGGATGAAGGTGGCGAGGTCTGCTTGGTATGATTTGAAGAATCTTAGAAAAGCTCTCATCTAAAACAAGCTCTCCTACCAAGGCTTGATGTGCCTTTACCGATCTGTTCCTTTGGCATGGTAGGGAGAATAATGAGTTTGAAGTGGGAGACCTGTGTCATAATTCTCCACGGACACTTTGTGTTGTGATGGCTTTAAGTGAATTTCCAAAACCTACTAGATATGTGGCTTTGGTCAAATAATATAGCTTTGCTGTACTGTCATAGCATCTTAAGAGTTAAAAGAGGCATTTTAAAGGTCATCCAGTTCAATTCTTTAACCTATATATGAATCGTTGTAATATCCAAGTAATTGTTTCTCCAGTCTGAAATAATAATTATTGCTTTAATGTATTGAGCCAGGCACTTTTTCATGTGCAAAAGGAGAACTGCACTGGACAACGTTAAATTGGCAAGGATTGACTTTATTCACCACTCTCTTGATAAGGGAAAAAGTGCTCAGAATAGGTCTGATCTCACTTGAGGGAAGGCAGGAGGTAAGTTTTATAGTCAGGGCAAGAGCAGGGAGAAGGTACTAATGGGCCATCTGGCACTAAGAAGGAGGGGGAAGTTGGAACGAAGAGTTTGATACTTGAAACAGCTAGGCTCAGAAGTTGTTAGTTTTGTTTTCTTTTTCTGCAGTTTGAGTTGTTTTTCTCTGCAGTCCCACAGCTGAAAGGTTAGATTCAGGGTTGGGGAGGGACTGTGTAGGGTAGAGAGAGAGCCTGTAGCACAAACCAAAGAAAAGCAGTCTTGGTCACATGCATATAATTTCAACTAATCTTTCAGCCAACCTATGCCATTGGGAGACCCTGAGACTTAACCATTCTTAAGTACTTCACCCAAAGTCCCATGACTCGAATGAACAAAATCATGGTTACCAGATTTGTCAGAATCAAAATCCAAACACTTAACTATAACTATTTTACATGACTTTCCACTTTAAATACACTTTGTGATGATAACCTATACTACCTTGGAAAGCATGTTATTTCAGTTTTGGGCAGCTTTACTTATTAGAAAGTTTTTCCTTCTGAATTAAGTGTCTTCATCCTAGTTCTGCCATCTGAAGCCATATATATTACATTTAATTCCTTTTACAAGCATTGGAAAATAGTGTTCATATTCCGTTTGAGTTCTCCAGACAAAGACTTACTGATATTTTTACTCTTTATTCAACAAACATTTACTGTATATATTTATGTACTAGGAACTTGGCTAGGTGCTGAGGAAATAGATACTACCGAGGCATAGTCTTTACATTTCAGGAGTTTCCTCCTGTCTCAGAGCACTGACCCTGCCACCTTTTGTTCCTGTTCCCAGTCATTTCCTAAACCTTATACCATCAATTACCCCATTTATTTCTTATAACCATTTATCAGAGGTTTGCCATGAGATTAGGAGCTGTGCCTAAGGATGTTACATATAATCCTGTATTCACAGAACCCTCCTAATAACCCTGTGGGATAGGTATTATTAAGTCCATTTTACACAGAGGAATCTAGGAATTAGAGGGATTTGGTAACTTGCCCAAGATCCCATTGTTAAGTGATAGCCCATGGATTCAAATCCAGGTCTCAACCCACTGTCTCTTTAGTATCTTCAGTGTCTTCCTCTTGTTTCTTCCCTGCAGCTTTCAGACATGCTTAGGTTACTCCCATTGTTGTTTTTAAATTCTGCCTGTTTTCTGTTTTGCTCTTTATTGCTAGATTCCTTGCAAGAGAGGTTCCCTTTTGCTTCATCTGCATTGACTCATAAAATCCCACTTGCAATCTGATTTCTCTTGTCAAAACACATATGCCTCCTTGCATGTTCTTTTCAGTTTCTAATCCTGTTTGATCTGTGCATCATTTGGCAATGTTAACCTCTCCTCTCCTTGAAATTATCTTTTCTTGACTTTTAAGATATTGTTCCTTTTTCTCTCCTCCTCCTGGATGAGTCTTTGTCATTTTTTAAATGGCAGTGCTTTCTAGAGTTTCACCCTCTATCTTCTTTCCGTAACATTCTGTACTCTGTCCTAGAGATGTCTCCGCTCTCTCTGTTTCAACGGTCACCATGTGCTGGTAACTCCCAAGTCTTTCCTGAGTGGTCATTGTATTGGTTTGGAAGTCGTTATGTA
Organism: Tamandua tetradactyla; assembly: GCF_023851605.1. NCBI lineage: Eukaryota > Metazoa > Chordata > Mammalia > Pilosa > Myrmecophagidae > Tamandua > Tamandua tetradactyla. The sequence continues at coordinate 112,198,199 of NC_135333.1, forward strand.
CCCCAGAAAAAGCCATTTTCTTTTAATCCATTCCTGTTGTTACAGACCTGTGATAAATGGGACATTTTGGTTAGGTTATTTCTTTTGAAATGTGACCCAGTCCATTCAAGGTGAGTCTTAATCTTTTATAAGAAGATAAAAGCTGAGAGGGTGTTCAGAGAGAAGCCCCAGAGAACCTGAGAGACAAGCTGAGAGAACTTAGAGAAAAAGCCCACAGAGTAGTTTAGAGTCACTAAAGCCAGAAGCTGAAAGCATTGAAACCCAGGAGTGAAGGACCAACAGACGCTAGCCATGTGCCTTCCCATGTGATAGTGGTATCCTAATGCTTGATGTCTTTCTTTAGAGAAGGTATCCTGTTGGTGCCTAAAATTTGGGCATTTTCATGGCCTTAGAATTGTAACTTATAAGCTAATACATCCCCATTGTTAAAAGCCAGTCCATTTCTGGTATACTGCCTTCTGGCAGCCTCAGTAGACCAAAACAGTCATATATCCAGCTCCCTAATACACACTCCACTGGAGTTACATTCTCAACAAGTCCAAAACTTGTTTTTTTAATCTTTCCTCTAATCCTATTCCTTCTCTATTCTCTCTGTTAATAGCATCACCAACCGGTCCATTACCCAGAGAGTTCCTGATATCTCCCACTTGACCTATCCACATGATTCTGAAAGTCTATGGAATCTTTTTTTGCAGGATCTCTTAAAATTTCCCTTCTGTTTCCCAGCCCTCATTACTGATTAGAAGTAGATCCATAATATCATTCTCCATATCCCTATCTCATCAGTTAACACCATAAGCTGAGAAATTAAAGTTGTCAGCAAAGCAATTTCTCAGATACATTTCTAAGACTATACAATTTAATCAAGTAAATTGCCAGATTTGTGGAATTAGCAGACACTGGTGTTAACTTTCATTTAACTCAAAGTCCTTCTTTCTCTTTCCTTATCAGTTTACCTCTCCATTTTCTTTCTTTGCTTGTTACTTGTCTTCCCTTCCCCTGATTCTTGTGTTTTTCTTTTTCCTTTCCCTTACAACTCTTTCTTCCTCCTATCTTAATTGGCCGTAATATGGAATTCATAATAAACTTTACAATAATTGTATTTATTGAAATACCCTTAATATTTTAAATTAAATTTCAGTCAGAGTAATTTCTGCATATGATAAAGAAAAGCCTATGAAGAAAAGTAATAACCTCCTACCCCATCCTTTCTTACCCCTCTGAAGTAATTTTGTTTTACTATTTTTTGTTTCAAGTTTTTTGTAATGGCTGCCTCCATAACTCTAGATGATCTGCTCAATTTTTGAAAATTGAATTTTCAACTTTTGAAAATTTCTGTTATTGCCTATAAAAGCTGAATATTTAGCCCATACTATTATTCTCTTCACCAGAGCACAGGAATTTAATTGATATTTTTACCACTTTTTTCATCAAATGTTCAGTGACTGCCTGTTGTGTGCAAAGGCATAGTTTGATGATATGTTTCTAGGTTCTTCTCTTGGTTCCATTTGTAACTAGAAACACTTTCTTAGATACTATTTATATTAGTTTGCAAGCTGCCAAAATGTGATATACCAGAACTGAAATGGCTTTTGAAAGGAAAATTTAATAAGTTACAAGTTTACAGTTCTAAGCCTATAAAAATGTCAGAACTAAGGTATCCAGGGAAAGATACCTTGATTCAAGGAAGGCTGATGGGTCCAGAACAGCTCTGTCTGCTGGAAAGTCACGTGGCTGGTGTCTGCTGGGCCTTGTTCCTGGGGCCTGTTGCTTTCAGCTTCTTTCCTTGTGGGGGTTCCTCATTGTGCTTCTCCAGAGCTGGCTTTCATCTCTTGGCTTCCCTTGGCTCTCTCCAGGTTCTGTCGTACTTAACTCTCATGGCAATGTCTGCTGGGCTCTAAGCATCTCAACACATCTGTGTTTCTGTTTTCCAAGTGTCAGCATCTGTCTTAGCTCTGCTCTGAAGTTTCTGTCAGCTTGGTTGTTTAAAAGGGGAAAAAATATTTCCCCTTTTGAAGACACTAGTAAACTAATCAAGACCCCACCTGGAGTAGGTGGAGTCATATCTCCCTCTAATCAAAAGGTCACACATAATTGGGCGTGTCACATCTCCATGGAGATAATCTAATCCAAAGTTTCCATCCTAACAATGTTGAATCAGGATTAAAAGAAACAGCTGCCCCCACAAGATTGGATCAGGTTTCAAACATGGCTTTTCAAGGGTACATAATACTATGAAACTGGCACACTATTTCAGGCAGCTATTTAATTTTATTTATTCAGTTTTAACTAGAAAGTAATATTTTTCTCTGTCCTGACTTCCATCTTTCTTACATTTTTTTCATCCTCTATTAGCTACAATTTTACATGACTATTTTTAGCATTTATATTCTGTCTTTTTGTTTTGTTGCTTTTAAAATTTTAAGTTATAAACAGGCCAGAACTATTTTAGGATTATATTTCATTCATTAGGCTTCCAGTGTTACAATCCTTTGCTACTAGAAGGAGAATATTCTCTGCATTGAAGTCAGTTGGGTTATTTTCTCTTATGCTCACTTACAACAGTAAATGTCCCCATACACATAGTAGACCTTCCTTCCTGAACCCTCCTTTCTCGGGCTCTCGTCTGGACTAATGTTCTTGAGAATGTCTGCAATATTATGATCTTAAAACCTCTCTATTTTCCTTCCAAGAAGTTTTTCTTCTTGATTTACTCTTTGATGGATTTTCAGCATCTAAAAATAACTTGATTCTGTCCTCATACTTATTTGATAATTGGGGCTGCCAATTTAGCAAATAAAATATGGTTCACCCACTTGAATTTCAAATAAACGATGAATAATGTTTATAGCATAAGTATATCCCATGTAATGTTTTATATGGATTTATACTAAATAATTATTTGTTGTTTATCTGAAACTCAAATTTAACTGGGAGTCCTGTCTTTTATCTGTCAACCCTATTGGCAGTTAAGTTTAATATATAGTTTTGAATTGAAGATAATTTTCCTTCATTGCTCCTTTGTCTTCTAAAATCTACTGTGGTTGAGGATGAATCTGATGTAATTTCTTATTCCATTGTGAATGAATTGTATTTCTTTCTGGAATCTTTCAGAATCTTTTTATAATTAATATTCTGAAAATCACACTGGGTATTTTTTCAATCATTGTTTTGGACTGAAATTCACACTCTGGATGTTTTTTTCAATTGTTCTGGGTAGTAGATTCTTTTCAATCTAAAGATGGGTGTCTTATTTTTAGCTATGAGAAATTTCATTGTATTACTTATTTGATAATTTCTTCATTCCATTTTATCTGTACCTTTTAGGAAGTAATTGCTAGAAGTCAGAGGTATTTACCAGAGTGGATGCATATTGGAAAAATTCTTCCACTTAATCTTCCAACCCTTTTATTGACTTTTTTCGTTTTAGAATGAAAAAAATAAATAAAAGAATGGTTGACATACCATAACAGCCCAAGTTTAAAATACACTATTTGATAAGTTTTGACATATGTATATGCCCATGAAATCATCACTATATCAAGATATATTATCTGTCATCCCCCAAAGTTTCTTTGTGTCCTTGTCTTTAAAAAATAATTTATCATGTTTAGTTTGTTGTAACATGCACATATCATGAAAATAATTTAAACCACTTTCAGTGACAATTCTTTGACATTAAATATATTGATAATACTCTGGAATTTTTACCACTACCTATTTCCATACTATTTTCATCATCTCAAGCCAAAACTCATACTCATTGTTTTAGTTTGCTGATACTGCTGGAATGCAGTATACCAGAAATGAAGGGGATTTATTAAGTTACAGGTTTACAATTCTAAGGTCATAAAAATGTTCAAATTAAGGCATCCTGACAAAGATACCTTCACCCTAGGAAGGCCAGTGGAATGTGGAACACCTCTGTCAGCCAGGAAGGCTTGTGGCTAGTGGCTTCTGATTTCAGACAGCTTACCAGGGGCGTTTTCTGCATCTCCAAATGTCAGTGTCTGTCTTGGCTCTGAAGGAGCTTTGGTTTTTCAAAACGTCTCTCTTTTTGAAGGAATCCAGTAATTAATCAAGCCTCACCTTAAATGGGTGGGGCCACACCTTCATGAAATAATCTAATCAAGGCCACACCCACACTTGGGTGTGTCATATCTCCATGGAAATGACCTAATCAAGAGGTCCTACCCAACAGTAGGTCTCCTCCTATAAGATTGGACTGGATAAAAAAACAGGCTTTTCTGGGGTATATAATAATTTGAAACCAGCACAGCTACATCCCATAAACTTTGTATGTTTTGTTTTCATTTGTCTCAAGATGTTTTTGAATTTCTCTTTAAATTCTCTTTTGACCTTTTAGTTTTTAAATATTGTGTTGTTTAATTTCCACATTTTTGTAAATTTTCCAGTTTTCCTTCTTTTATTTATAAATTAATACCACTGTGTTTAGAGAAGATACTTTGTATGATTTCAGTACCTAAAAATTTATTAATATTTGATTTGTGGCCTAACATGGTTTATCCTAGTGAATGTTCTTTCTGTATCAGTTAGGGTTCTCTAGAGAAACAGAATCAACAGGAAACACAAATATAAAATTTATAAAAGTGTCTCACATAACTGTGGGAACGCAGAGTCCAAAATCCACAGGGCAGGCTGTGAAGCCAACAATTCTGATGGATGGTCTGGATGAACTCCCTAGGAGAGGCTCGCCGGCCAAAGCAGGAAGAGAGGCTGTCTCTTCTGAATCCTCCTTAAAAGGCTTCCAGTGATTAGATTAAGTGAAATTCATTGCAGAAGACACTCCCCTTGGCTGATTACAAATGGAATCAGCTATGGATGCAGCTGACGTGATCATGATTTAATTCTATGAAATGTCATCATTGCAATAGACAGGCCAGCATTTGCCCAACCAGACAAACAGGTACCGCCACTTGGCCAAGTGACACATGAACCTGACCATAACAGTCCACCCCTTGTCAGCTTGGCAGCTACACATATCACCTTAAACTATACTTAATTTCTAAATAAAAGACAATAAAACACACATTTTTTCTTTCACCGAACAGTACTCAACTGTCCTGCATATAACTGGAAACACATTAAATCTCTCCAGAATAGGGTGCAAGTCCTTGGGTAATGCTCATTCTTAAACTTGATATCTTACAGCGTAAATAGTATAACATGAGCAAAACGGCATTACAGTCCTTGTTTCTATAACTGATCACGTGGTCATAGTTCATATTTATCACTACCTTCTTCCAGTACCCATCCCTTGTTCCCTTTACCCTCAATAAGCACTTCAGCTGGCCATGGTTCTTTGCCTGGTGGGGTGACCCAAAGCTTCATTTCTGAAGTTTCAGAGCCATTGGTAGTCCTGCCGGGATTGGGTTGTTGCACTTTTCCGTTGATTTTAATCACAGGGCATGGTAGTACTACAAGACGCCCTAGGGGATCTCCTATATTCTAAGAAAACTCTTCTTTACCTCCGTTGTGTAGTTGCAGTCCTATTTCCCCCTGATAGTCAAGGTCAGTCACTCCAGCCAATAATGCCAGTCCCCTCCTTGGCTTGTTGATTCAGGGGCATGAGTAGCCCAAAGTGACCAGGTGGCAGTCTTAGATTCCAGTTCAATGGAATCATTGTTGTTTCTCCTGGTGGAAGCACTCCCCCTTTGCAACTAAAACCTGTAGACCAGCAGAGCTCAAGGTCACAGGGACAGGAAGCAGAAATTTTCCTAGTGAATCACTAGGGAAATTCGTGAACCTCATCTGTTGCTCATTACATCTGCAGTCAGCTAAGAGGCGTGCCTGCTGTAATGAATCATGTTTGATTTAATTGGCTGGTGCTTAAATGAGAGAGCTCAATGTAGCACAGACCAAGCAGCTCAGCATATCTCATCTCAGCACTTGCAGCTCAGCCCAGTCCTTTGGAGATGCAGAAAGAAATCACCCTAGGGAAAGTTGTTGGAACCCAGAGGCCTGGAGAGAAGATCAGCAAATGACCTTCCACCACTGCCATTTCCACCCCTTGGTTCCTGGACCCATGGATCCTGGCTTTGGGAGAAACAGCACCATATAGCAGACGCTGATTGTTCTAGTTTGCTAGCTGCTGGAATGCAATATACCAGAAACGGAATGGCTTTTAACAAGGGGAATTTAATGAGTTGCTAGTTTACAGTTCTAAGGCCGAGAATTAAAACAAGTCTATAGAAAAGTCCAATCAAAGGCATCCAGGGAAAGATACCTTGGTTCAAGAAGGCCGATGAAGTTCAGGGTTTCTCTCTCATCTGGAAAGGCACATGGCGAACGCAGTCAGGGCTTCTCTCTCGGCTGGAAGGGCACATGGCAGACACGGCGTCATCTGCTAGCTTACTCTCCTGGCTTCTGGTTTCATAAAGCTCCCGGGAGGCATTTCCCTTCTTCATCTCCAAAGGTCGCTGGCTGGTGGACTCTCTGCTTCGTGGTGCTGCAGCATTCTCTGCTCTCTCCGAGTCTCTCTGAATCTCTCATTCTCCTTTTATAGGACTTCAGAAACTAATCAAGACCCACTCAGATGGGTGGAGACATGTCATCCTCTAATCCAGTTTAACAACCGTTCTTAACTAAATCTCATCAACCAGGGAGATGATCCCATCACAGTCCCAAATACACAGCATTGAATAGAGACTATTCTACCTTTAAGAAATGGGATTTATATTAAAACATGACTTTTCTTAGGGGGCATACTTCCTTTCAAACCAGCACACTGATTCAGAGCATATACAGCTTCCTGGAGAACATTACCCCAGCCCTTCAAGGTATTGCCATCTAGTTGGCACCGTAATTGAGTTTTCAAAAGGCCATTCCACCATTCTATTAATCCACTTGCTTCTGGATGATGAGGAACATGGTAAGACCAGAGAATTCTATGAGCATGTGCCCATTCCCGCACTTCATTTGCTGTGAAGTGTGTTCCTTGATCAGAAGCAATGCTGTGTGTAATACTGTTCTAGTTTGCTAGATACTGGAATGCAATACACCAGAGATGGATTTCCTTTTAATAAAAGGGGGTTTATTTCCTTATTTCTTCAGAGGAAAGGCAGCTAACTTTCAACTGAGGTTCTTTCTTACGTGGGAAGGCACAGGGTGATCTTTGCTGACCTTCTCTCCAGGCCTCTGGGTTCCAACAACTTTCCCTAGGGTGATTTCTTTCTGCATCTCCAAAGGACTGGGCTGAGCTACAAGTGCTGAGATGAGATATGCTGAGCTGCTTGGTCTGTGCTATATTGAGCTCTCTCATTTAAGCACCAGCCAATTAAATCAAACATCATTCATTACAGCAGGCATGCCTCTTAACTGACTGCAGATGTAATGAGCAACAGATGAGGTTCACGTACCATTGGCTTATGGCCACAGCAACAGAACTAGGTACCTTCACGTGGCCAAGTAGACAACTGAATCTAACTACCACAAATACCATGATGATGAATAAGGCATTCTTGAAGCCCATGGATGGTAGTTTTGGCAGAAGCATTGCGTGTAGGGAAAGCAAACCCATATCCAGAATATGTGTCTATTCCAGTTAGAACAAATCACTGCCTCTTCCATGAAGGGAGTGGTCCAATGTAATCAGCCCACCACCATGTAGCTGGCTGATCACCTCAGGGAATGGTGCCATATCGGCTGAGTGTGGATCTCTACTGCTGGCAGATTGGGCACTCAGCAGTGGCTGTAGCCAAGTCAGACTTGGTGAGTGGACATGCATAACCTCCATCCCTACCACCATGACCACTTTGTTCATGAGCCCATTGGGCAATGACAGGAGTTGCTGGGGAAAGAGGCTGACTGATTTGAAATGATGTATGGACCCTAGAAAAGCCATGTTTTAACCCTAATCCCATTTTGTAAGGCAGCCGCTTCTTCTAATCCCTATTCAGTATTGTATATTTGAAACTGGAATCAGATCATCTCCCTGGAGATGTGATTTAATCAAAAGTGGTTGTTAAGCTGGATTAGGTGATGACATGTCTCCACCCATTTGTGTTGGTCTTGAGAAGCTTCTGGAGCCCTATAAAAGAAGAAACATTTTTGGAGAATGAAGGAGATTCAGAGAGAGCAAAGCAGAACGACATAGCCGCAAGAAGCAGAGTTCGCCAGCCAGCCACCATTGGAGATTAAGAAGGAAAATGCCTCCTAGAGATCTTCATGAAACAGGAAGCCAGGAGAAGTAGCTAGCAGATGATGCCGTGTTCACCATGTTCCCTTCCAGATGAGAGAGGAACCCTTCCTGTGTTCACCATGTGCCTTTCCAGATGAGAGAGAAACTCGGACTGCGTTTGCCATATGTCCTACTTGAAAGAGAAAAAGAGAGAAACCCTGAATTTCATCGGCCTTCTTGAATCAAGGTATCTTTCCTTGCATGCCTTTGATTGGATATTTCTATAAGCTTGTTTTAATTGGGACATTTTCTCAACCTTAGAACTGTAAACTGGACTGGCAACTTATTAAATTCCCCTTTTTAAAGCCATTCTGGTTCTGGTATTTTGCATTCTGGCAGCTAGCAAACTAGAACATCTACAGAACGGGTCTACTTATTCACTTGATTATTAAAACCTTCCTCTGCTGAAGTCACCCTCTGGTGCGCATTCACGTGAGATGCAAGTACGTTCATGTTTTTAGCTTACACAGAAAGGTCTATCTGCATACCAATTTTCCAATTATGATCTTTCCAAGTCCTTGACCATCCAGCCAAACCATTAGCAACAGCCCATGAGTCGGTATACAAATGCACCTCTGGCCAATTCTCCTTCCAAGCAAAATGAACAATCGGGTGCACTGCTCAAAGTTCTGTCCACTGGGAGGATTTCCCCACACCACTGTCCTTCAAGGACACCCCAGAAAGGGGTTGTAGTGCTGCAGCTGTCCACATTCGGGTGGTATCTGCATATTGTGCTGAATCATCTGTAAACCAGGCCCGAGTTTTCACTTCCTCCTTCATTTCACTGTAAGGAACTCCCCAAGAGGCTATAGCTCTGGTCTGGGGAAGAGAAGGTAATGTGGCAAGAGTGGAGACCATGGGCATTTGGACCAGTTCCTCATGTAACTTACTTGTGCATTCAGGACCTACCCTGGCCCTATCTCATATATATCATTTCCATTTTATGATGGAGTGCAGATGCGCATGCCCAACTTTATGGCTTGGTGGGTCAGATAACACCCAGCTCATGATAGGCAACTCAGGTCTCATGGTAACTTGGTGGCCCATGTTAAGCTACTAAGGCCCAGTAGCAGGCCAAAAGCTGTTTCTCAAAAGAAGAGTAGTTATCTGCAGCGGATGGTAAAGCTTTGCTCCAAAATCCTAAGGGTCTGCATTGTGATTCTCCATTACGGGACTGCCAAAGGCTCCGCAAAGCATCTCTATTTGCCACTCACACTTCCAGCACCACTGGATATGCTGGATCATATGGTCCAAGTGGCAGAGCACCTTGTACAGCAGCCTGGACCTGTTGCAGAGCCTCCTCTTCCTCAGCTCCCCACTGAGAGCTTAATAAATGGGCACTTAATAAATGGGCTAGAGTAGCACACCCAAATGAGGAATATGTTGTCACCAAAATCCAAAGAGACCAACTAGGTGTTGTGCCTCTTTTCTGGTTGTAAGAGGAGCTGGATGCAGCAACTTATTCTTCATCTTAGAAGGAATATCTCGACATGCCCCACACCACTGGACACCTCGCAATTTCATTGAGGTGGAAGGCCCCTGTATTTTTGTTGGGTTCATCTCGCATCCTCTGACACACAAATGCCTTGCCAGTAAGTCTAGAGTAGTTGCTACTTCTTGCTCACTAGATCCAATCAACATGATATCAAGAATATAATGGACCAGTGTAATATGGGAGAAAGAAATGATTAAGGTCCCTGCAAACAAGATGATGACATAGGGCTGGAGAATTGATAAACCCCTGAGGTAGGACAGTGAAAGTATATTGCGGACCAGCTGAAAGCAAACTGTTTCTCGTGGTCCTTACTAAAACAGCTGTTGAGAAAAAAGCATTTGCCTGGTATCTGCATACCAGGTACCAGGAGATGTATTGATTTGCTCAAGCAATGATACCACATCCAGAACAATAGCTGCAATTGGAGTTACCACCTGGTTGAGTTTACAATAATACTTGTCATCCTCCAAGACCCATCTATTTTCTGCACAGGCCAAATAGAGTTGAATGGGGATGTGGTGGGAATCACCACCCCTGCATCCTTCAAGTCCTTAAGTAGCAGTAATCTCTGCAGTCCCTCCAGGAATCTGGTATTGCTTCTGATTTACTATTTTGCTAGGTAGGGGCAGTTCTAGTGGCTTCCCCTTGGCCTTTCCCACCATAATAGCCCTCACTGCGTGATTAGAGAGCCAATGTGGGTATTCAGCCGGTTGCTCAGTATGTCTGTACCAATTATACATTCTGGAACTGGGGAATTAACTACAGAATAGATCCAGGGGCTCACTGAACCTACTGTGAGATGGGCCTGAGCTAAAACTCCATTGATCACCTGGCCTCCATAGGCCTCCACTCTGGTGGACCAGAGTGATGTTTTGGGTCCCCTAGAATTAATGTCACTTCTGAACCAGTGTCTAATAATCCCTGAACTATCTGATCATTTCCTTTTCCCTAATGCACAGTTACCCTTGTAAAAGGCTGTCAGTCTCCTTGGGGAAGGCTTGGAGGAAGATTAACAGTATAAATTTGTGGCAGTGTAACAGGGTTCTCCCCAAAAGGGACCTGGCCTCCCCTTCATTTAAGGGGCTCTGGGTCTGTAAACTGTCTCAACTCTGGAAATTGATTAAGGGGCTGTAACTCTGTTTTTGTAATTCAAGTTAGACTTCTGTCAGTTCACCTAGAGCTCTTTTGTTTATACAGCTCAAACAAGAATTTAATAGACTGCCCATCTATTGTATTTCTAGGTACCCTATGATTTACTAGCCAATACCACAAATCTCTGTGAGTCATATTATTTTGACTTCTGCATTGAGTTTGCTGTTTATTATAATAGCCACATCTACCCTGTCTTTGGCGATTAAGTGCTGCCATCTGGCTTCTGCCAGCTCGGGATCCGGTCATCCCCATTATATTTAACAATTCCAGCTCAGTGACAGCAGTTCCTACAGTAATATCTAACTACAGAGATGTGCAGCGACAGAGCTCTTCAGGGTTGATGGCGCTAGTCTCACAAATTTATTTCTCACTGTTCTGGTAAAAGGTATGGCCTCTGGAAATTCCTGGGGTGTAAGAGCAGGCTTTCCATGATAAATGCACTCAGCATTCCAGTCTCTCTTAGCCTCTGGATCCCCTCATCTACATTATACCAGGGCAGTTCTGGCATTTCAACCTCCGGTAATGTCGGCCACCTTTTGATCCATGTTTCAATCAACCATCCAAAAAACCTGTTTTTCTAACCCCTCAAGCTATAACATTGAATGCAGAATCTCTGCTTAGTGGGCCCATCTCAATAAATTTAGCCTGATCCAGCCTTATATTCCTCCCACACCCTTAAAATCCACTGCCACACAATTTCCCCTGATTTCTGTCTATATAAATTGGAAGACACACATTTCTTTTGGAGTATAATGTTCCTCCTCATGTATGATGCTTTACCTTACATTTAGGGGCCTATTGGGACTTTCGTATTAGGTCTGGAAGAAATGAGGGGTGGGAGGGTGAGTCATGAAAAGGATTAGAAATATCTTCTAAGCCATTTGCTTCAGGGCATTAATTTGTAGTTTCATCTGGTGAAACAGGATTAATCACTCTAGGGTTAATCCCTTCAGGTGGAGGTTGGGTGGCCAACTCCTCAAGGCAGGGTGAAGGTGGGGCGGCTATGTCCTCAGGGCAGACTATTACAGGGTTATCTAGAGAAGACTCAGCATGACCTAAGGTTTCAGCCTCACCCCCGACATCATTATCAATCCATATGTCACCATCCCACTTTTCAGGGTCCCACTCCTTTCCAATTAATGCCCTCACTTTAACAGCAGACACCATGCAACATTGAGATTTCAGTTTACGTTGTAAAGTTGCTATTCTAACAATAAGATTCAGAGTCTGATTTTCAGAGATCTCAAGTCTATTGCTACAGGATATAAGATTTTTCTTCAGGATACTCATAGAAACTTCTACATCTGTCAGACAGTGCTTAAGCTTCTCATTTGAAGTCTTAAGCCCATCCCTTTCACTCCTTAATGTATCCAGTGTATCTAACAACAACTAGCCAACATCTCTATACCTCTTATTTCCACAAAACTCCATAAAGGTGTCAAAAACATTATCCCCCAGAGCCTGGCTTCGTACAAGTGAAGCATTAGAAGAATCAAATGGGGATATTTTGACTATCTCTTCTGCCAACTCACTCCATGGCTTGGCAACGTCATTCTGATTATGGGAATCAGAGTCCTTAGTGCCTTTGAGTCCAGTTAGAGTAGAAGCCCATTCATAAAAACCCATTTTTAAGATTCTGTTTCTTAAGAACCACTCCTGGTACCAAATTGTATAGGGTTCTCAAAAGAAACAGATCACAAATATAAAATTTATAGAAGTGTCTCATGTAACCGTGGAAACACAGAGTCCAATATCTTCAGGGCAGGCTGTGAAGCCGATAATTCCAATAGAAGGTCCGGACAAACTCTACAGGAGAGTCTCGCTGGCCAAAGCATGAAGCGAACCTGTCTCTTCTGAATCCTTCTTAAAAGGCTTCCAGTGATTAGAGTAAGCATCACTCATTGCAGAAGACACTCCCCTTGGCTGATTACAAATGGAATCAGCTGTGGATGCAGGTGATGTGGTCATGATTTAATTCTATGAAATGTTCTCATCGCAACAGACAGGCCAGCACTTGCCCAACTAGACAAACGGGTACCACCACTTGGCCAAGTTGACACATGAGTCTGACCGTGAAATGTTCCATGTGCATTCGAGAAGAAAGTGTATTCTGCTATTGTTGAGTGGTGTGTTCTATATATGTCCATTAGTTCTGACTGGTTAATGTATTCCTTACTTATATTCTTTTTAGTTAGGCTGTTGATTAGTGAAAGTGGTATATTGCAGTCTCCAAGTATGATCATAGAACTGTCAGTTTTTGCTTCATGTATTTTTTTGGCTCTTGTGAGGCACATGTATTTTTATAATATCCTCTTGCTGGATTGAAAGTTTATCACTATATATGTCTTTCTTCGTCTTTTTAAAATTCTTTGATTTAAACTGCATTTTACCTGACAATTATGTGCTGGTTTGAAAGGAAGTATGCACCCTAAGAAAAGCCATGTTTTAATATAAATCCCATTTCATAAAGGTAGAATAATCCCTATTCATACTGTATATTTGAAACTGTAATGAGATCATCTCCCTGGTTGATGTGATTTAGTCAAGAATGGTTGTTAAACTGGATTAAGGGACGACATGTCTCCACCCATTTGAGTGGATCTTGATTGATTTATTGGAGTCCTATAAAAGAGGAAGTATTTTGGAGAATGAGAGATTTAGAGAGAGCAGATATGCTGCAGCATCATGAAGCAGAGAGTCCACCAGCCAGTGACCTTTGGAGATGAAGAAGGAAAACGCCTCCTGGGGAGCTACATGAAACAGGAAGCTAGGAGAGAAAGCTAGCATATGACACCGTACTCGCTATGTGCCCCTCCAGCCAAGAGAGGAGCCCTGAGTGTGTTTGCCATGTGCCTTCTCACTTGAGAGAGAAACCCTGAACTTCATCGACCTTCTTGAACCAAGGTATCTTTCCCTGGATGCCTTAGATTGGACATTTCTGTAGACTTGTTGTAATTGGGACATTTTCTCAGCCTTAGAACTGTAAATTAGCAACTCATTAAATTCCCCTTGTTAAAAGCCATTCCATTTCTGGTATATTGCATTCCAGCAGCTAGCAAAGTAGAACAATTATATAGTCATTCTAGCTCTCATTTGTTACTGCTTGCATGGAATATCTTTTTCCATCCTTTTACTTTCAACTTATTTGAATCTTTCTACCTGAAGTGAGTTTCTTGTAGACAGCATATAGAGGGATCTTGCTTTTTTCATTCAGTTTGCCAATCACTGCTTTTTAATAGGGAAGTTTAATACATTGACATGTAGAGAAATATTTGAGAAAAATGGATTTATTTTTGCTGTTTAGCCATTTTTAATTATATGTCTTGTATGTTTTTTTTCTTGAATTACTCATTTACTGCTTTTTTTGGTATTTAATTGCTGTTTGGTAGTGTATCATTTTTATTCTTCCATATATTTTTAGTTATTAGTTGTTAATCTTTGTAGCTCCCATTAACACTTAAGATAGTTAACAACCTAGTTTGACTAGTAACAATGTAGTTTCAGTAGTATACAAACTTTCTACTACTATATATCTCCGTCCCTCCCTCTTTATATTGTTATTGGCTCAGATTATACCTTTTTATGTTATATGCCCAGAAGTTAGATTTTAAATGTTATTTTACGCATTTGCCTTTTAAGTCATATGGGGGAAAAGTAGTTATAAACCCAAAGTACAATGATACAGGATTTTATATTTAACCTATGAGATATGTTTACCATTTTTCTTTATTTCTTCTTATGGCTTCAAGTTACTGTTTAGTGTCCTTTAATTTTGGCCTTGAAAGACTCTCTTTAGCATTTCTTGTAGGACAGGTCTTCTGGTAATAAACTTGTGGTAGTTAGATTCACTTGTCAACTTGGCCAGGTGAAGGCACCTAGTTTTGTTGCTGTGGACATGAACCAATGGTACGTGAACCTCATCTGTTGCTGATTATATCTTCAGTTGGCTTGGAGGTGTGCCTGCTGCCATGAATGATGTTTGACTTAATTGGCTTGTGCTTAAATGAGAAAGTTCAACATAGCACAGCCCAAGCAGCTCAGCATACCTCATCTCAGCACTCACAGCTCAGCCCAGGCCTTTGGAGATGCAGAAAGAAGTCACCCCGGGGAAAAATGTTGGAACCCAGAGGCCTGGAGAGAATTCCAGCACAGACCATCCTGTGCCTTCCCATGCAAGAAAGAACCTCAGTGGAAAGTTAGCTGCCTTTCCTCTGAAGAACTAACAAAATAAATCCCCTTTTGTTAAAAACCAATCCATCTCTGATGTGTTGCATTCCGGCAGCTAGCAAACTAGAACAAAACTCTTTCAATTTTTGTTTGTCTGTAAATGTCTTAATTTCCCATTCGTTTTTGAAGGATAACTTTGCTGGATATAAAATTATTGGTTTACAGTTTTTTTCTTTAAGGATTTCAAATATGCCATCCCACTCTCTTCTGGCTGCCATGGGCCCTGATGTCAAATCTGCTGTTAATCTTATTGGTGATCCCTTGTCTGTGATCACTTCTTGCTGCTTTCAAAATCCTCTTTGTCTTTGGATTTTGACATGTGTCTGTAATGTCCTGTTATAATGTGCCTCTCAGAGTTTATTGAGCTTCCTGGATGTCTTTGATCAGGTTTGGGAAATTTTGGGCTATTATTTCTTCAAATATTTTTTGCCCCTTTCTCTTGTCTTTCTGGGATTCCAGTGATGTGTGTGTGTTGGTATACTTGATAGTATCCTACAGCTCCATCAGGCTCTGTTCATTTTTCTTCATTATTTTTTTCTTTCTGCTTTTCACACAGGATAATTTCAATTTGTTTTGTCTTTAAGGTTGATGATCATTTCTTCTGCATGTTATCTCCTTTTGTGTTGTCCAGTGAGTTTTTCCATCTCAATTACTGCACTTTGCAGCTCCAAAATTTGTTTGGTTTTTTTTTTTTTTTTTTTAAACATGGGCAGGCACGGGGAACTGAACCCACATCTCTGGCATGGCAGGTGAGAACTCTGCCTCTGAGCCACTGTTGCCTGCCCTGTTTGGTTTCTTTTTATAATTTCCTTGTCTTTTTGTTGTTGTTCAGACAGCATTTTCCTAGTTTCCTTTAGTTCTTTGTATATGGATTGTTTTAGCAGATTGAAGATATTTAAGATCGTTGATGTAAAGTGTTTGACAAATAAAAATTCAAACACGTGAGCTTCCTCAAGGATGGTGTTCTAGTTTGCTAGCTGCCAGAATGCAATATACTGGAAACAAAACGACTTTTAAAAAGGGGAATTTAATAGGTTGCTAGTTTACAGTTCTAAGGCCAAGAATATGTCTCTATTAAAACAAGTCTATAGAAATGTCCAATTTAAGGCATCCAGGGAAAGATACCTTGGTTTAAGAAGGTTGATGAAGTTCAGGGTTTCTCTCTCCTCTGGAAAAGCACATGGTGAACATGGTCAGGGTTCCTCTCTCATCTGGAAGAGCACATGGCCAACACAGTGTCATATGCTAGCTTCTTCTCCTGGCTTCCTGTTTCATGAAGCTCCCTGGGAGACATTTTCCTTCTTCATCTCCAAAGGTTGCTGGCTGGTGGACTCTCTGCTTCATGGTCCTGTAGCATTCTCTGCTCTCTCCGAATCTCCTTCATTCTCCAGAATGTTTCCTCTTTTATAGGACTCCAGAAACTTCTCAAGACCCACCCAAATGGGTGGAGACATGTTGTCACCTAATCCAGTTTAACAGCCGCTCTTGATTAAATCACATCTCCAGGGAGATGATCTGATTACAGTTTCAAACATATAGTATTGAATAGGGATTATTCTGCCTTTATGAAATGGGATTTAGATTAAAACATGGCTTTTCTAGGGGACATACATTATTTCAAACCAGCACAGATGGTTTCTGGCAAACTTTCTTTTTTTTACTGTGAATGGACCTTACTTTCCTGTTTCTTTGTATGTTTTATAATTTTTTGTTGAGAACTTGACATTCTGAGTCTTTTGTTGTGGAAATCTAGTTCTCCCATTCCTCATGGCTTGCTAGGTTTTTTGTTATTGTGAATGGCTGGAGCCACCACTTTGTGACTTATCCAAACTATTTTTGCTCCTAAATATGGAGAAGAAAGAAAAAAGAGTGAAAAAAAAAAAGTAAGACTCCTGTGATTCTTTTCCCTGATGGCAGTTGGAATAAATGCTGCTTACAGAGCTTGTCCCCATAGTGATCTGAAGTAGCTGATCAAAAGCAAATCATCAGTAATCAGACCACACACCACCATATTTTGGAGGAATAGGCCTTATAACCTACCCTACACCAGCAAGTTGCGTTGGGAGTCCAGGCTGCAGTCCTCCTTGCTGCTTACCACATAATTAGGGGTTGGAATATTGTTCTTGTTTGCTAGCTGCCAGAATGCAATATACCAGAAATGGAATAGCTTTTAAAAAGGGGAATTTAATGAGTTACTAGTTTATAGTTCTAAGGCCAAGAAAATGTCCCAATTAAAACAAGTCTATAGAAATGTCCCATCATAGGCGTCCAGAGAAAGATACCTTGGTTCAAGAAGGCTGATGAAGTTCAGGGTCTTTTCTCTCATTTGGAAAGGCACATGGTGAATACAGTTACAGTTTCTCCCTCAGTTGGAAGACCACATGGTGTGCATGATGTCATTTGCTAGCTTTCTCTACTGGCTTCCTGTTTCATGAAGCTCCCTGGGAGGCATCTTCCTTCTTCATCTCCAAAAGTCACTGGCTGGTTCTTCCTGCTTCTCATGGTTATGTTGTTCTTCTCTGCTCTTTGTGAATCTCTCATTCTCCACAATGTTTCCTCTTTTATAGGACTCCAGGAAACCAATCAAGACCCACCCAAATGGTGGAGACACATCTCCCCTAATCCAGCTTGCAACCACTTTTGATTGGGTTACATCTCCAGGGAGATAATCTAATTACATACAGTATTGAATGGGGATTATTCTGCCTTTACAAAATGGGATTTTGACTAAAACATGGCTTTTCAAGGATACATACATCCTTTCAAACCAGCACAAATATGTTAGCCCTGCATGACAGGTGAGATTCACCAATATTTATCACAATTTACCAGTCTCTTTTTCCAGCTCTTCCTTGGATACTACGAAGTGTTCCACTAGACTCTAGAGTTTCAAAATAGTTGAAACTATTTTGAAACCAAAATAGTTTAACTGACAGTTTCTGTCAGTTAAATTGTTTTGGTGGCGGCACAATTCCTACTTCCCCATCTTAATATAGTTCTCTTTGTGTCTGTTTTGAATCCCTTGGTCCCTACCTCTTTGCTCCCATTTCAGCCCCAGGAAATTACTGATCTGATTTCTGGCACTAAAGATTAATTTGGACTTTATAGAATTTTATATAAATAGAATCTTCCATACATTCTTCACCTCCGCCCCCCCAGCCTCTTTCGTGCAAAAGAATCTCTTTTGAGATTCTTCCGTTTTGTTGGGTAGATCTGTGTATTAAATCTGTGTAGTTCATTTTATTGTCAAGTAATAGTATTCCATTGTATTGATGTACACAGTTTGCTTTTTCATTTACCTGTTGATGAATACTTGGGTTGTTTCCAATTTTTGGTTATTATAAATAAAGTTCTTATGAGCTTTATTCATGTTGTTTTGTCCCGCTGAATGAGCAGCAAGACTCCTTTCAAAAGAATAAATAGGGAAAGACCCAGATGGACTGCCCCAAACAGTCCTACAATGAGGCCTGTTGTCATTCTGAAGAAAGAAGTACTGGATGCCAAGGATTAGTCTCTAAGTGTTTATTATGGCCACTTGCAGCAAGCTGCAGCTACTTTGTAATGAATGAGACTGGCAGTCACACTTATTCTATGTATTGTATATGTTGTTTGTATGAGTTCTGTCTTTAGTGCTCATTAAAAGTAGGGAGAAAAAAAACACAGCCTTACAGACTATTCTCTTACCCCACTCATGGCCCAGGGACTTTTGAAGAAGGGGGTGTACTTAAGATTATAAGGGCTCGTCAGGCAGGTGGATTGTGTGATATATGTAGCATCCCCTACGTGACTGAGGATAGACCTTGCGCCTGCCCTCTGTAACTTCCTGGTAGCATGCTGAGCTTGAATGATGTCCACCTTGAGTGCATCTTATTTTGAAAAAAGAGCACATACCAAAATGTTTTACCACTATCTACACACAAGCCTCTGACACTTAGACCTTTGTCCCCTGGCCATATATAACGTGTAGGGTGGTTACCATAGGTGCAGCTCATTAACAGCTTTTTATTTGAGACTACAATGAGTCATTACCCATTTGATCTGAGTTTCAGTTGTTTTTGCAAGTGAGCTAAGGACTGAACAACTTTGGCTTTTTTTTTAATCGGTAATATAGATACAGCCCTCATTTTTAAATAAGGCTCATTTTCCCCCTTGCTGCAGTGTGAATATCCAGGGCTTGTGGTTTTGTAGCATCACCTTGCCCATAGTTGCAGTTTTGATTTAGTGTAGAGGCTGTATTTGGCTTTATAAGGACTGTGCTGCAAACTTTCAGAATGTTTCTGTCCAGTATAATGTCAATATTACGGCCTTGGGGAACAAAAACTGAGATCAAATAATCCCATCAAGGGAAAGCAGACCTATTCCACTCCCTCTCCAAATAGGCTCACTTAAAGCCACTAAGATTGTGCCTGATATCTTAGAGTAGATCCAAAGAAAGCTAAGAGTACATTTCTCTATCCACCTGGGAAAATGCAGTAGATACCAGGGTTTTGGCTCCAGTTGGAACTAAACAAGTCAGTGCTATTTCAGATAGTTGTAGGGGAACATTTTTTTAGGAGACTTAAGTTCAGATACCTAGTATTAATTGGTTCAAGGTCTTTGTGTGGTTTCAATGTTCACAGCACAGGTTGTGATAGTATCCCTGTGGTAGGAGCTAGCCAAATAAACCCATTCCATAATTGAGCATAAGACCCATACTGGTAGGAGGTTGTATTCTTTGGGGCATTACATGCTTTCCAATGGCTTCTGCTTCTGAGGCAATCCGTCTCTTGGCTGCTGTCCACCCCATACTCCAAGGTATTATTCTGGCACCTGGGGTGATAGGGAGAGCAGCTTGTAGTGTTATCCCATTGGGTCTCACTTAGCTCAGGGTTCCAGGCCTCTCTTATGTTTCCATATTTGCATGTTTTGCATAAGGGCTGTGCTGCTAGAATCCTATCAGTCTGGCTTCCTTTCTTTGTTGGCACTTCATTAAGGTTTCTAATGGGTTCTGGTAGGATTACTGCTCATCTTTTTAAAGATGGCTGTCTGCCCCAGTGTGTTTGATCTGTTACTTAAACAGGCCATTTTTCCTTTTTATCAAGCCAACCCCTTAAGGATTTTAAGGCAAATGAAACTGCCATATTATCTCTTTAATGTGGGCCTAATCTTTTTTTTTTTTTTTTAACTTTTCTTATTGCATAATACAACATATGTACAAAGCAAAGAAAGAAAAAAGCAACAATTTTCAAAGCACCCTTCAACAAACAGCCACAGGACAGATCTCAGAGTTCACCATGAGCCACCACCCATCATTCCAGCTTCTTCCCTGAAGCTGCTCCAGAATACTGGAGGCCAGGAGGAACATATATTATTTTATCATCACTTTTTTTTTCTTTTTGGTGAAAAATAACATATACACAAAAAAAGCAGTAAACCTCAAAGCACAGCACAATAATTAATTGTAGAACAGATTTCAGAGTTTAGTATGGGTTACAATTCCACAATTTTACGCTTTTACTCCTAGCTGCTCTAAGATACTGGAGACTAAAAATAATATCAATATAGTGATTCAGCAGTCGTACTCATCTGCCAAACCCTACCTTCTCTGGATATCTCCACCATCACCTTTGATCTTTCTCCCACTCTTTAGGGGTATTTGGGCTATGCCCATTCTGCTTTTTTCATGTTGAGCAGGGCTGTCAGTAATAAGGAGTTGGGAGATGAAACTGGTTCATGTTCTGGAAAGGCTTGCCCCTCTAGGTTTTAGGACTTATCTGGTCCAGGGACCCATCTGGAGGTTTTAGGTTTCTGGAAAGTTACCCTAGTGCAAGGAATCTTTGTAGAATCTTATCTATTGCCCTAGGTGTTCTCTAGGATCAGCTAGAATGGTTTTGGTTGGGGGTTGGCAAGTTATAATAGGTAGCAATGTCTAACTGAAGTTTGTGTAAGAGCATCTGTGCCTAATCTTGCATTAGAGTGCCAGTGAAATGGGATTGTTGGTCATTAGAACTGACATTGGGCATGCCATACATGGTTTGTAGTCACTGCAGTCCTTTAATAGTGATTGTTTGCTTGGCGCATCTACAATGGACTGCTTATATGAGACCACTAACCCTGTCTACACAGGTAAGTGCAGAGTGATACCCTTGGCACCTCAGAAGAGGCCGTATATAATTTACCTGCCAGACATCTAAAGTTTTAGTGCGTCTTGCTATATGGCCAGATGCCCTGGACAGAGATTTGGGTCACAGTTGGTTGCAAGTAGACCAGTCCTATCAGACTCTCTCGTTGTCCTCTCTGGAGATTGGTAGATCAGCTATTTGTGCTAGCCTCCAGGTTGTGGGAATACCCCTGTGCCCTCCTTTCTGTTGTATCCAGTGGGCTGTGTCTGTCTTGTCAGTCATTTCCACCACCTGGGTCTTTGCTAAAATATTTGCTTCTGTGTTTCCTGGGAGGAAGGTCGGCTGGTGGGCAGCCACACAGAAGTCTGTAACCTCTGCTCCTGGGTGTTGTAGTTAGTCTCAGATATTTTGTCCTAGTTCATTTCCCCACAAGAAATGCCTGTTTGTAAGCTATATTTTGGGTAATCCATATTATTAATGTTTTCAAAACTTCCTATGAATCAGTGTATATGATGACCATCCGTGACTCACTTTTTTTTTTCATTTTTTATTGTGAACTATAACATATGTACAAAACAGTAAATTTCAAAGTGCATTTAACAAGTAGTTATAGAACAAATTTGAATATATGGTACGGGTTATAGTTCCACAATTTCTGATATGTTATATTCTTATGATGGTTAGGTTCATGTGTCAACTTGGCCAGGTGATGGTACTCAGCTGTCTGATCAAACCAGCACTAGCCTAACCATTACTGCATGGACTGCATGGACATCTAGTGGGTGGTTAAAAAACCAGAAGGCTGGTTTACTAAACATCAGTCAGTTGATTGCATTTGTTACTGATTATATCTATGATCCACTATGGGAGTGTCTTCTCCAAGAGGTATTCCAATCAGTTGAGGACTTTTAAGGGAGAAGGGAGAACTTTCATCAGCCAGCCTCTCCTGCAGAGTTCCTTGAAGGCCTTCATCGAAGTTGCCAGCTAGCGGCCTGTCCTATAGAATTTGAACTCATGTATCCCCATAGTTGCTTGAGACAGTTTTATAAAATCTCATATTTACAGATAATTCCTTTTGGTTCTGTTTCTCTAGAAAGCCCTGACTAATACAATTTTCATTTTCATTCATCTTCAGATATTTACCAGTTTCTCTTGTAATTTCTTCTTTGACCCACTTAATTGTTTAAGAGGGTGTTATTTAATCTCCATTAATTTGTGAAAGTTCTGGTTCTGTGGTAGTTATGGGTTTCAAACTTCTTTCCATTGTGGTCAGAGAAAGTGCTGTGAATGATTTCAGTCTTTTTAAATTTATTAAGACCTGTTTTGTGCCCCAGGATATGATCTGTCCTGGAGAGTGTTCCGTGAGCACTAGAGAAGAATGTGTATCCTAGTGTTTAGGATTGTAACGATCTATATATGCCCATTAGGTCTAATTCATTTATCGTATTGTTTAGGTTCTCTGTTTCCTTATCCTCTTTCTGGTTATCCTATTTATAGAAGAGAGTGGGGTATTGAAGTCTTCCACTATTGTTGTTGAAACTTCTGTTGCTCCCTTCAGTTTTGTGTTTGCCTCATGGACTTTGCAGCGCCTCGATTGGGTGCATAAACGTTTATGATTATTGTTTCTTCTTGGTGAATTGTTATTAATATATAGTGTCCTTCTTTGTCTCTCATGACATCTTTGAATTTAGAATCTATTCTGTCTGTTATTAGTATAGCTAGCTCTGCTTTGTTTTGGTTGCAGCTTGTGTGGAATATTTTTTCCCATCTTTTCACTTTCAATCTGTTTATGTCCTTGGGTCTGAGATGAGTCTCTTGTAAACAGCATACAGATGGATCATATTTTTTAATCCATTCTGGAAATCTTTATCTTTAATGGGTGAGTTTTCACCATTAACAAAATTATTACTGTAAAGGCAACTTTTTTTTTGACTTTTTTTTTATTAATTAAAAAAATTAACTAACACAACATTAGAAATCAATCCATTCTACATATGCAATCAGTAATTCTTAATATCATCACATAGGTGTATGGTCACCATTTCTCAGTACATATGCATCGATTTAGAGAAAGAAATAGCACGACAACAGAAAAAGAAATAAAGTGATAACAGAGAGAAAGCACAAATAAAAATAAAAAGTACAAAAATATATAAGAGAAAAACAAAACAAAACAAAACAAAACAAAACTATAGCTCAGATGCAGCTTCATTCAGCATTCCAACATAATTACATTACAATTAGGCAGTATTGTGCTGACCATTTTTTTTTTTTTTTTTAGAAATTGTAAAGGCAACTTTTGAATCTACTATCTTACCCTTTTTAAAAAACATTTTTATTGTGTAATATAGCATATATACAAAGCAAAGAAATAAAAAAGCAATGGTTTTCAAAGCATCAAAGCACTCTTCAACAGGTAGTTACAGGACAGATCCCAGAGTTTGTCATGGTCTACCATACGACCCTCTCAGATTTTTTGCTTTTAGCTGCCCCAGAATATAGGAGGCTAGAAGGAATAATTTTTTTTTTTATCACCACAATCGACTTTTTGTGTGTGTGTGTGAAAAATAACATATATATAAAAAAGCAATACATTTCAAAGCACAGCACCACAATTAGTTGTAGAACATATTTGAGAGTTTGGCGTGGGCTACAATTCCACAATTTTAGGTTTTTACTTCTAGCTGCTCTAAGATACTGGCAATAAAAAGAGATATCAATTTACTAATTCAGCAATCATATTCATTTGTTAAATCCTATCTTCTCTGTATAACTCCACTATCACCTTTGATCTTTCTATCTCTCTCTTTAGGGCTATGGCCATTCTAAATCTTTCATGTTGGAAAGGTCTGTCACTAATATGGGGTAGGAAGATGGAACTATCTGATGTTTTGGAGAGGCTGAGCCCTCAAGATTTCAGGATTTATCTGGTCCAGAGACCCATCTGGAAGTTGTAGGTTTCTGGAAAGTTACACTAGTGCATGGAACGCTCGTGGAATCTTATATATTGCCCTAGGTGTTCTTTAGGATTGGCTGGAATGGTCCTGGTTTGGCTTTAGCAGGTTATGATAGGTAGCAATGTTTAACTGAAGCTTGTGTAAGAGCAACCTCCAGAGTAGCCTCTTGATTCTATTTGAACTCTGCCACTGATACTTTATTAGTTACACTTTGTTCTAAATTTGCTTGCTGCCAGAATGCAATATCCTAGAAACAGAAAGGCTTTTAAAAGGGGAATTTCATAAGTTACAAGTTTACAGTTCTAAGGCCATGAAAATGTCCCAATTAAAGCAAGTCTATAGAAATGTCCTAAGGCACCCAGGGAAAGATACCTTAATTCAGGAAAGCCAATGAAGTTCAGGGTTTCTCTCTCATCTGGAAAGGCACGTGGCTAACACAGTATCATCTCCTAGCTTCCTTTCAGGCCTCATGAATCTCCCCCAGGGGGATTCTCCTCGTCACCAAAAGTCGCTGGCTCATGAACTCTGCTGCATGGCTCTCATCATTCTGTTGTCCTCTGCTCTCTCAGAATCTCCAAAGGATGCTAGTAGACTCTGTGGTTCTCTTGACCTCAGGGCTCTGTTTGGCTCTGCTGCAACTTTCTTATTGTTCTCAAAAGGCATTCTTCCCCAAAATGTCTCCTCTTTTATAGAATCCCAGTAAACTAATCAAGACTCACATAGAATGGGTGGAGACAAGTCTCCATCTAATCAAGTTTAATACCCATAATTGATTGAATCACATTTCTGTGTTGATAGTATAATCAAGTTTCCAGTCTATAGTACTGCATAGAGATTAGTAGAAACTCTTAACTCCCAAAAGATTGATTAGGATTGAAACATGGCTTTTCTAGGGTACATAAATCCTTCCACAAAAAAATCGAAGTGGAGGGAAAACTACCTAATTCATTCTATGAAGCCAACATCACCCTCATACCAAAACCAGGCAAAGATATTACAAAAAAAGAAAACTACAGACCAATCTCTCTAATGAATATAGATGCAAAAATCCTCAATAAAACTCTAACAAATCGTATCCAACAACACATTAAAAGAATTATACATCATGACCAAGTAGGATTCATCCCAGGTATGCAAGGATGGTTCAACATAAGAAAATCAATTAATGTAATACACCATATCAACAAATCAAAGCAGAAAAATCACATGATCATCTCAATTGATGCAGAGAAGGCATTTGACAAGATTCAACATCCTTTCCTGTTGAAAACACTTCAAAAGATGGGAATACAAGGGAACTTCCCTAAAATGATAGAGGGAATATATGAAAAACCCACAGCTAATATCATCCTCAATAGGGAAAAATTGAAAACTTTCCCCCTAAGATCAGGAACAAGACAAGGATGTCCACTATCACCACTATTATTCAACATTGTGTTGGAGGTTCTAGCCAGAGCAATTAGACAAGAAAAAGAAATACAAGGCATCAGAATTGGAAAGGAAGAAGTAAAACTATCACTGTTTGCAGACGATATGATACTATACGTTGAAAACCCGGAAAAATCCACAACAAAACTACTAGAGCTAATAAAGGAGTACAGCAAAGTAGCAGGTTACAAGATCAACATTCAAAAATCTGTAGCATTTCTATACACTAGCAATGAACAAGCTGAGGGGGAAATCAAGAAACGAATCCCATTTACAATCGCCACTAAAAGAATAAAATACCTAGGAATAAATTTAACTAAAGAGACAAAAACCTATATAAAGAAAACTACAAAAAACTGCTAAAAGAAATCACAGAAGACCTAAATAGATGGAAGGGCATACCGTGTTCATGGATTGGAAGACTAAATATAGTTAAGATGTCAATCCTACCTAAATTGATCTACAGATTCAATGCAATACCAATCAAAATCCCAACAACTTATTTTTCAGAAATAGAAAAACCAATAAGCAAATTTATCTGGAAGGGCAGGGTGCCCCGGATTGCTAAAAACATCTTGAGGAAAAAAAACGAAGCTGGAGGTCTCACGCTGCCGGACTTTAAGGCATATTATGAAGCCACAGTGGTCAAAACAGCATGGTATTGGCATAAAGATAGATATATCGACCAATGGAATCGAATAGAGTGCTCAGATATAGACCCTCTCATCTGTGGACATTTGATCTTTGATAAGGCAGTCAAGCCAACTCACCTGGGACAGAACAGTCTCTTCAATAAATGGTGCCTAGAAAACTGGATATCCATATGCAAAAGAATGAAAGAAGACCCATATCTCACACCTTATACAAAAGTTAACTCCAAATGGATCAAAGATCTAAACATTAGGTCTAAGACCATAAAACAGTTAGAGGAAAATGTAGGGAGATATCTTATGAAACTTACAATTGGAGGCGGTTTTATGGACCTTAAACCTAAAGCAAGAGCACTGAAGAAGGAAATAAATAAATGGGAGCTCCTCAAAATTAAACGCTTTTGTGCATCAAAGAACTTCATCAAGAAAGTAGAAAGACAGCCTACACAATGGGAGACAATATTTGGAAATGACATATCAGATAAAGGTCTAGTATCCAGAATTTATAAAGAGATTGTTCAACTCAACAACAAAAAGACAGCCAATCCAATTACAAAATGGGAAAAGACTTGAACAGACACCTACCAGAAGAGGAAATACAAATGGCCAAAAGGCACATGAAGAGATGCTCAATGTCCCTGGCCATTAGAGAAATGCAAATCAAAACCACAATGAGATATCATCTCACACCCACCAGAATGGCCATTATCAACAAAACAGAAAATGACAAGTGCTGGAGAGGATGCGGAGAAAGAGGCACACTTATCCACTGTTGGTGGGAATGTCAAATGGTGCAACCACTGTGGAAGGCAGTTTGGCGGTTCCTCAAAAAGCTGAATATAGAATTGCCGTACAACCCAGCAATACCATTGCTAGGTATCTACTCAAAGAACTTAAGGGCAAAGACACAAACGGACATTTGCACACCAATGTTTATAGCAGCGTTATTTACAATTCCAAAGAGATGGAAACAGCCAAAATGTCCATCAACAGACGAGTGGCTAAACAAACTGTGGTATATACATACGATGGAATATTATGCAGCTTTAAGACAGGATAAACTTATGAAGCATGTAATAACATGGATGGACCTAGAGAACATTATGCTGAGTGAGTCCAGCCAAAAACTAAAGGACAAATACTGCATGGTCCCACTGATGTGAACGGACATTTGAGAATAAACTTGGAATATGTCATTGGTAACAGAGTCCAGCAGGAGTTAGAAACAGGGTAAGATAATGGGTAATTGGAGCTGAAGGGATACAGACTGTGCAACAGGACTAGATACAAAAACTCAAAAATGGACAGCACAGTAATACCTAATTGTAAAGTAATCATGTTAAAACAGTGAATGAAGCTGCATCTGAGCTATAGATTTTTTTGTTTGTTTTTTTACTATTATTATTACTTTTATTTCTTTTCTCTATATTAACATTCTATATCTTTTTCTGTTGTGTTGCTAGTTCTTCTAAACCGATGCAAATGTACTAAGAAACAATGATCATGCATCTATGTGATGATGTTAAGAATTACTGATTGCATATGTAGAATGGTATAATTTCTAAATGTTGGGTTAATTTCTTTTTTTCCATTAATTAATAAAAAATAAAAAAAGAAATCCTTCCAAACTGGCACATTCCACCCTCCGGACCCTAAAAAAGACATATTTCGCTGTGTTCCAGTAGCCATGTTTCTTGATGATGATTGTATAATGGTGTAGCTTTCACAGTGTGACTGTGTGATTGTGAAAACCTTGTGTCTTATGCTCCTTTTATCTACGTTGTCAACAGATGAGTAGAACAAATGGAATAAAAATAAATAATAGGGGGAACAAATGTAAAATAAATTTAGTTTGAAATGCTAGTGATCAGTGAAAGGGAGGAGTAAGGGGTATGGTGTGTATGGGTTTTTTTTTCTGTTTTCGTTTTATTTTTCTGCTTTTTGCTTCTTTTTCTGAATTGATGCAAATGTTCTAAGAAATTATCAGGATGATGAATCTGCAACTATGTGATGATATTGTGAATTACTGATTATATATGTAGAATGGAATGATCACATTTTGGGAATTTTTGTGTTTCTTTCTGTGATTTTTTTTTCTAAATTAATTAAAAAATTTAAAAAAAAGAGAGACGTTTCCCCCATATACAAAATATATTCATTCCATCACTATATCAGAAAAATTTGAAGCATTTCAGTAACAGTAAAATGCAATAAAAGATTAAAACCAGTACAAAGTCTCATCAAAGTTAATTACAGATATGGTCTGTTCTAAGGCAAAATTTTCCCCTGGCTCCAGACCTGTAAAACTCAGAACAAGTTATTTGCTGCCAACATACAAAGGAGGGACAGTCATAGGATACACATACCCATTTCCATACGGAGAAATTGGAAGGAACACAGGGGTCACAGGACCCAAGCAGTCTTGAAAACCTTCAGGCAAACTCCATTAGATTTTAAAGTCTGAGAGTCATTTATCTTCAGGGCTTTAGAAAGCCACAGTCCTACCCTTTCCAAGGGCCTATGCAGTGGCTTGCCTCTCTCCAAATGCAACCTTGGGGGACTTTGGGGAAACCACCTTTTTCTTGACTCCACCCTCTCCAAGCTTCGGGGCCGTACCTGGGCTCTCTGCCATATCTGGGGCACATGCTAAACCCCACCATGCGGTGGCAGCCAGGTTCTCCCCAAACCCCAAGGAATGTGCGCCACCTTCTCTAAGGCCTGAGGCACCACAACTCTTCCACTGCAAGGAGGTGGAAGTCCCACCCTCTACCTTTTGGACAAACTCACCCTCTCCATGTGCTTGGGTGGGTCTGCTTTCCTGGCCTGAGTCGTCGTCTTTTTCTTTTTTTTTTTTTCTTTTTCAAATTTTATTTTTGTTTTTTTCTTTATTAGAGAAGTTGTGGGAGCAATCATGCATAAAAAATTTCCCATCATCCCACCACAAGCCCTTTGCATTGGTGTGGAGCATTTGCTACAATTGATGATACCACTTTTTTACAATTGTACTAGTAATTAAAGTCCATGGTTTAATTTAGAATTTACTTTTGTGTACTGTAGTTCATGGAATTAAAAAAAATTATTACTGTACATACAGCCTAACATTTTCCCTTTTAATCATATTCAGATATTTACTTCAGTGCTATTAATTGTACTCACAATATTGTACTGTCATCACCACCATCCATTACCAAAACATTTCCATCATTCCAAATAAGAACCCTTAAATTAAGCCTTAACGTCCCATTCCCTATACTCACTCCATCCCTTGGTAACCTATATTCTTAAATTCTGACTTACAAGTTTGCTTATTCTGATTGTTTCAAATCAGTGAGATCTTTAACAATACTTGTCCCTTTGTGTCTGGTTTATTTCACTCAACATGGTCTTCAAGGTTCATGCATGTTGTAGCTTGTATCAGGACTTCATTCCGGTTTATTCTTTTTTTTTCTTTTTAATTTTCTTGAAATTTATTTCCATAGAAGCTGTGATGTAAATTCATAGTTTACATGTAGGAGCAAGGGTTAAAATGAGACCCTCAGAATTTGTTGGGAGCAGCTGGCGTCAGGGTGGTTGGCGGCAGTAAACTGTGGAGATTGTTAGGTAGAGCAGTCTGGGAGGAAGAGAATGTTTACCCCAAATGGTTATGTTAAGTATGAAGGAATAGAGCACTGAAAATTAAGCACTCTGATTCCTCAAGAAATGCATGCATGCCTTTGTCACTCTGTAATGTATAGGCTGGATCTGGTTAAGAATAAAGTTGTCTGTTTTTTGTTATGGTTGATCTTCAGACCCCCTGATCCGGTCTGTCTTTCTTTCTCATCATTCCTTAATATCTTTTAAGCTCCATTCCATAGGAAGCAACATTTACATTCATAATTTGTTCAACTATTGGCAGGGGAAAAATGGAAAAAGATTTTTGGAATATACTTGAATTTCAAAATCAGCAAGAGTTTAATAGTTATTTTTTTTTGAAAGGGGAAGAATTGGTCTTGAGCTGTTTGGGCTATGTCTGAAGGTTTAATAAACTTAGGGTCCAGTCTTAGCATTCCTGTTTATTCTTGAATAATATTCCATTATATGAATACACCACATTTTGTTTATCTATTCATTGGTTAATGGACACTTGGGCTGCTTCCATCTTATAACATTGTGAATAATACTGCTATAAACATTGGTGGGCAATTATCTGTTCAAGTCTCTGTTTTCAACTCTGTTGGGTATATTCCTAGTAGTGGGGTTGCTGGGTCATATGGTAATTCTATACTTAGCTCTCTGAAAAACTGCCAAACTGTCTTCCACAGCAGCTGCACCATTTTACCTTGCCACCAGCAATGAATGAGTGTTCCTATTTCTCTGCATCCTCACCAACGTTATTTCATTTTTTTTAATAGCAGCCATCTAATGGATGTGAAATAGTGTGTCATTGTCGTTTTGATTTGCATTTTCCTGACAGCTAATGATATTGAGCATCTTTTCATGTGCTTTTTAGCCCTTTGCATGTATTTCTTTGGAGAGATGTCTATTCAAGTTTTTTGCACATTTTAAAATTGGGTTGTCTTTTTATTGTTCAGGTTTAAGGATTTCTTTATATATTCTGGATATTAAACCTTTATTGGATATGCAGTTTCCAAATATTTTCTCCCATTGTGTAGGCTGTCATTTTACTTTCATGATAAAGTCCTTTGAGGCACATTTTTTTTTTATGAGGTCCCATGTATCTATTTTTGCTTGTATTTGAGTGTGAAGCCTAATAAATCATCGCGTAACACAAAGTCCTGAAGATGCTTTCTTATGTTTTCTTCTAGGAGTTTTATAGTATTAGCTCTTATAATTAGGTCTCTGATTCATTTTGAGTTGATTTTTGTATATGGTGGGTGGTAGGGTGGGGTGTATTCCTTCTTCTTTTTTTGTTTGCAAGTGGAGATCCAGTTTTCTAGCACTATTTGTTGAAGAGACTATTCTTTTTCAATTGAGTGATCTTTCCCACCTTGTCAAAAATCACTTGGCTTGTGAAGCTCCTTTTCTTTATAGAAACGTAATTTTCTTTCTTAGTAATTAAGAAGAAATGTGTGCTTTCTGAGATAGTGTAAAGATCCTGTTCTTCAGCAAAATTTCACCCAATTATTTTAATAACCTTTGATGATTCTTCCTAAATCAGCTGTTAAATTGGGAGTTGTAAAATGGTGATTTTGCAATCATTGAGCTAAGCAGCCTTCTGAAGAAGTTTAGGAGTAAAACAGCAAATACAAAAAAAAAAAAAAAAAAAAAAACCCTGTGAAACCATCACCACAAACAGGATAAGGAACATATCCATCACCTTCCCAAAATCTCGTCGTGTACCACCCCCCCCTTTTGTTTGTTTGTTTGTTTTTGCTTGAAACAATGCTGCAAATTTATTTTCTTACAGTCTGTAGGTTAAAAATCCAACATGGGTCTCATTGGGCTAAAAATCAAGGTGTCTGTAGTGCTGCATTTCTTACTGGAGGCTATAGAGAAGAATCCATTTTCTTGCCTTTTCCTGCTTCTAGAAGCCTCCTGCATTCCTTGGCTGATGGCCTCCTTCCTCCAGCTCCAAAGCCAGTAACTGTGGGTTGAGACTTTCTCACATCGCATCATTCTGACCTCTTCTTCCATTTTGAAGGACCCTTGTGATTACTTTGAGCCCACCTGGATAACTGAAGACAATCTCCATATATCCTCTTACACCTTTTTAATCCCTCCTTTCTGCCAGGTTCCTCTGTCCTAGTTCTAAGGCAACTGCTGATCTGCTGTCACTGTGGATTTGTTTGCCTTTTCTAGAAAATTATATAAATAGAATCATACACTATGCATTATTTTAATTGGTTTCTTTCACTCAGAATAATTATTTTGAAATTATCCATCTTGTTGCATGTAGCAAAATTCACTTCTTTTTATTGTTGAGAAGTATTCCATTGTTATGGATATGCTGCAATTTGTCAGTTCACCTTTTGATGGAAATTTGCCTTTTTCCTAGTGTTTGGCCATTACAAATAAAGCTGTCATAAACAAATTTCACATGGATATATGCTTTAATTTCTCTCCTAAATACTTAGGAGTGGAAAGGCTGGATTACATGGGAGGTATGTGTTTAACCTTTTAAGAAACTGTTGAAAAGTTTTCCAAAGTTGCGCTATTTTACATTTCCACCATGAATATAGAAGAGTTCCAGTTACTGTGCATTTTTGCTAATACTTGGTATGGTCTGTCATTCTGATTTTAATCATTTTAATAGATTTACAGTAGTCCCATTGTGCTTTTCATTTGCATTTGCTTTTGAGTAGTGATGTTGGGCACATTTTCATGTGCTTATTTACTGTTTGTATTTATTTTTTGATGAAATGTCTGTTCAAATATTTATCTATTTGAAAAGCTGGGTTGTTTTCTTAATTAATTTTTGAGAGTCTTTTATCTGATATGATTTGCAAATATTTTCTCTCGAGTTATAACTTGTCTTTTATTCTATTTTTTTTTAGATGGATCCTGTTTTTTAACCCATTCTGCCAGTCTATGTCTTTTGATTGGGAAGTTTAATCCATTAACATTTAGTGTTATTACTATACAGGTAGTACTTTCTTCTACCATTTTGCCTTTTGGATTTTATATGTCATATCTAATTTTTCTTCTTTTTATCTTTACTGATAGTCTTTATTTCTACCCTCTTCTCCACACCTCTCTCTCCTGTCTTCATATCTGCCTCTAGTGCTCCCTTTAGTATTTCTTGCAGAGCTGGTCTCTTGGTCACAAATTCTCTCACTGATTTTTTGTCTGAAAATGTTCTAATTTCTCCCTCATTTTTGAAGGACAATTTTGCTGGATATAGAATTCTTGGTCGGCAGTTTTTCTCTTTTAGTAATTTAAATATATCATCCCACTGTCTTCTCAATTCCATGGTTTCTGCCGAGAAATCTATGCATAGTCTTATTGGGCTTCCCTTGTATGTGATGGATTACTTTTCTCCTGTTGCTTTCAAGATTCTCTCTTTCTCTTTGACGTCTGACATTCTGGTTAGTAAGTGTCTTGGAGTATGTCTGTTTGGATCTATTCTGTTTGGGGTATGCTGCACTTCTTGGATCTGTAGTTTTAAGTCTTTCATACGAGTTGGAAATTTTTCAGTGATAATTTCTTCTCTTAGTTTTTCTCCTCCTTTTCCCTTCTCTTCTCCTTCTGGGACACCCACAACACCTATATTTGTGCACTTCATACTGTCATTCAGTTCCCTGAGTCCCTGCTCATATTTTTCCATTCTTTTCCCTATATTTTCTTTTGCTTGTTGGATTTCAGATGTTCCATCCTCCAATCCACTTATCCTCTGTCTCTTGAAATCTACCATTGTAGGTTTCCATTGTTTTTTTCATCTCTTCTACTGTGCCTTTCATTGCCATAAGTTCTGTGATTTGCTTTATCAGACTTTCGATTTCTTCTTTTTGTTCATTCCTTGCCTTCTTTATATCCTCCCTCAATTCATTGATTTGGTTTTTGATGAGGTTTTCCAAGTCTGTTCGAACATTCTGAATTAATTGTTTCAACTCCTGTATCTCATTTGAATTGTTGGCTTGTTCCTTTGACTGGGCCATATCTTCAATTTTCTTAGTGTGATTTGTTATTTTTTGCTGGTGTCTAGGCATTTAACTACCTTAATTAGTTTATTCTGAAGATTGTTTTCAGGTCTTTTCCATAGGATTTTCTTGCTGGATAACTTTGTTGTCTATCTGTTCTTTCACATTCAGTTCAGCTTATTCTGGACCACTAGATTAGGTTTCGTTTAACAGAGCAGAATTTTTCAGTTATTGTTTTCTTGTTTCTTGCCCTACCTTTATGGTGCTTCCCCCACCCCACCCTTAGGAGGGTCTACTTGGGTATTATAGACCCCAGCTGGATTTTCCCAGACGAAACTGGCCTCCTGTCAGGAGGAAAGAGTCACCTGTGTCAGTTTTCCCTGAGGGTGAGACCCAGCAGGTTGAAAGACTTTCCTGTGAAGTCTCTCAGCTCTGTGATTTTCTTATCCTGTCCAGAGTGTGCACTTGTCTGCCTGCAGGTCTCACCAGCATAAGATGATGTGGTACTTTTAACTTTGCAGACTCTCCCTGCTGAGGATATCACTTCTACTAAATATCCACATTTACAGCTTTTAAAATCTACCTTCCAGCCAAAGCCACTCGTCAATTTTGCCACATTATCTGCCATTTTAAAGCAAGGGTCACCTTCCTTCCAGTCTGTAATAACACTTGCCTCATTTCTAAGGCTTAATATGAAGTGTCTTTAGAGTCCACATTTCTACAGTCTCTTCAAAGCATTCTAGGCCTTCTCTATCAAGCTCCTCACAGCTCTTCCAGAATCTTCCCTTTATCCATTTAAAAAGCAGTTCCAACCTGTTTGATTTGCAAACCACAGCAGTACTCCTCTGGTGCCAAAATCTGTTGTAGTTTGCTCACTGCCAGGATGCAATATGCCAGAAATGGAATGGCTTTTAAAAGGGGAATTTAATAAGTTACAAGTTTACAGTTCTAAGGCCATGAAAACATCCCAATTAAAGCATGCCTATAGAAGTGTCCAATGTAAGGCATCCAGGGAACGATACCTTGATTCAAGAAGGCCAATGAAGTTCAGGGTTTCTCTCTCTCTGGAAAGGCTCTTCTGGATATATACTAAGTAGTGCTATTGCTGGATCATAGGACAACTCGATATTTAGTTTCCTAAGGAACCACCAAACAGTCTTCCACACTGGCTGCACTGTTATACATTCCCACCAATAGTGGGCAAGTGTCCCAGTTTCTCCGTGTCCTCTCCAACATTTATAGTTCCCTGTTTGTTTAATAGCAGCCATTCTTATAGGTGTGAGGTGGTATCTTATTGTAGTCTTGATCTGCATTTCCCTTATAGGCAATGAAAATGAACATCCCTTCATGTAGTTTTGAACCATCTGTATTTGCTTTTCAGAAAAATGCTGTACATATCTTTAGCCCATTTTATAATTGGGTGGGTTGTTCTTTTGTTGTTGAGTTGTATGATTTATTTGTATAAACAGGAAATCAAACCTTTGTCTGTATGTGATTTCCAAATATTTTCTCCCATTGAATTGGCTGCCTCTTCATCTTTTTGACAAAGTCTTTTGAGATACAGAAGCATTTGATTTTGAGGCACTCCCATTTATCTATCTTTTCTTTTGTTGCTTGTGCTTTGGGTATAGTTTAGGAAGCTACCTCCTACTGCTAGGTCTTGAAGATGTTACCCTACATTTTCTTCTAGAAGCTTTATGGTGCTAGTTCTTATATTTAGGTGTTTGGGGGCCTTGTCAAAGGTGGTCTATTTCTGCACTTGCATGTGCTGGGGGCAAGTGTGGCTCATCTGCTCAGGTCAGCACTTGCCCAGAGCTGGGGGGTGTGGCTTGGGTCCATGTGCATGCGTGGATCTAGGAGGTCTGTAAGCTGATGCACAAGTGTGCAGATTTGGAGGTGGGGGTGGGGTTGCACAACTGTATGGGGTGGGGGTGGGTGTAGCCTGGGTATGAAGGTAAGTGTCTGCAGCCTTTATGCTGTAGCGACCACCAGCAGGGGATAGGGATGGGGAGGTGTGTCTTGGGAGGGGCCGGGTGAGACTGCACTTGTGCAGGAGAGGTGGGTTGGGCTGGTGCAGGCATGCGTGCGCTTAGAGTGTGGGTGTGGGGTGTGTACACTCGAGGTGGGGGTGGCAGGGTGGGGGCACTTGGTGTGCGGGGAGTGGGGGGATGGGTCATGGCATTCAAGTGGATGGGGTTTGGGGTGAGTCGCAGGTTGTGGGCTGTGCCAGTGAGTGTAGCGTGTTCAAGGAACACCACTTGGCTTACTCCGAAGTCCCCATGTCCCCATCTGTGCAATCCCGAGGGCTCCGGGCTTCCATTTGGAAAGGGGTGCATTATAACGCCTGGTTGCACCATCTGGGTGGTCTCTGGTTCTCTGCGTCTCAGTTCTTCAGCTTTTACAACCAGGGTCTCCCTATGTGGTATAAAAGACCCTCCTAGTCACTTACACCTGGAATTGCCATCTCAGTTAACTTCCTGTCTGTTCTCTAGCTATTCCTTGTAGCAGGGGTGAACTTGACCTATCTTATTCTGTCATCTTCTACAGTTAACTTTTATCTTGAGACTGTTAGAATAACCATTACAACAGTAAGTATAAACAAGGGTGAGACTTATTGAGTTTCAGTAACTTAAGGTATTAACTTCTGGTTATTCTACAATATAGAAATAGGTAGATTAGGGAATGATGGCATAACATATGATCAAACACAGTGCTGCCACAAAAAGGAATGAAGTTGTAAGGCACGCAACAATGTAAATGAACCTGTGGGACATTTGGTGGGGCAAAATAAGCCAAAAACAAAAGAGCAAATGTTGTATGATCTCTCCTTTAGAAAATACTTATAAGAAAACTGGGACCTAGATTGTAAGCTCTTACAGCAGTCATATTTAGTCTGGATTAGTGATTATTATTTCTGGATTTTGAAGTGCTGTTTTACATATGTATTACCTGGTATTTAGATATGAGAATGAAACTGATCAGGTCGGAATTAAGGACATTCAGAATACAGGGGTAAGGAAAACATTGCCTGTACCTATATGATTCAGTAAGCATAATCATTTGTTAATTCTTTATTTCTTGGCTACTACTTATAGAAAAGTTGCAAAAATAGTACAGGGAATTCCCATATACTCTAAAATATAATAATTATTATATCATTGTACTACTACCACTAAACCATTTGAGAGTAAAAAAAGAATGAATTCAAAGAAGTTTGAAAGTGCATATGATTGAGAAAAGCATAATGCACAAGAAAGCTTTGCAAAACTGAATATCTTAGAGAGTATTTCTCTTAAAACAAGAAACTAAATGAAAAGATCAAGAAACAGGTAAAATTAATTATAGACCTTTAAAAGAAACTCCAGTATAATGAAAGAAGTTGCAATGAATTACAGGTAGAACTTGTAATGGTTAAGAAGCACCAGGCCTTCATAGTAGAGATGTGAAACTAATGTGAAAGAATTGGAATCAATCTTAAACAGCTTTACTGTGTCACGCCAGTGGACATCAGGCACCCACAAGGACAAAGATAAACCTCTCAATTTCTCTGTTGTCCTTGAGACCTTGAGGTATACCTTGACAGACTACCAGAACAAGCTAGAAGATACATTAGCATGAATGATGCTAAGGAAAAGGCATCTAATGAGCTTAATTCTACCAACAGAAGATAGAGTCACATACTAAAAATGTAAAGAACCTTCAGATAAACTGAGTGATGTCAATAAAGAGTTAAGTTGTTTATGCACTAAATGTGCAGACAGAGAGGCTTTAATAAGCACTTTAAAAATGGAACTACAAATTGGGCTGCACTGTTTGGAAAAAGAAAAGGTATGAGCAGCCCAGTCTGAAAGTAAACACCAGAAGCTTTCCATAAGGATACTGAGAAGAAGCTAACCTTTCATCATAACCTTGTATTGGCAGTGGGTATTGGATGTGTGCTCATAAAACAACCAGAAAGCATGCTGGATAAATTCTCTTGGTCAGAGCTTTGCAGTTGTGCAGGAGAATGTTGATGCCCTGATCACAGACCTGAACAGGGCTAATGAGAAGACAGGTCACCTGGAATATATCTGTAAAAACGAGTCTGACACGAAGTAAGAGCTTCAGCAGAGTAAGATTGCTGCTGGCAGAAACAAAAGAAGGAAATGGGGTTGCAGTATTCTGAACTCCTCCTGGAGGTATAGAAGAGGGCAATAAAAATTGCTTAAAACAAAAAAAAAAGGAAAAATTGAACATTATTGAGAAGTCGTGAACAATTGGTTCTTGAAAATTCACACTTCAAAAACATGTTATTACAGACTCAGAGGGAGCAAAGGTCCTGCTGTCAGTCTGAGCATTGATTGCTGGTGCTTTATATCCCCTCTGTAGCTCATCATGTGCCTTATCTACACAGAGGGATTTTCTCCAGGAACAGGTTAACACCTTTGAATTGTTCAAATTGGAAATCAGAACTCTAGCTCAGACTATGTCAACTGTGGAGGAGAAGAAGCAAGAAGAAGCCAAGATGAAGAAAAAAATATTCAAAGAACTGACAATGCATATTCTGGAAAGGTATTATTGCAATTTTGGCAGCAAACAGGCTCAAGATTTTGGGCCAGCATGTTAGTGTGTACAGGAAAGCCCAAAGAAAAGAATAAATTTCCTAGTCAGAAAAAAAGAAAGAATTTTGATTGGTATTGCATTGACTCTGTAGATCAGTTTGGGTAAAATTAACATCTTAATGCCATTTACCTTTCCTATCCATGAGCATGGAATGTCTTTCCATCTATTTAGGTGGTTTTTTGTTTGTTTGTTTTAGCAATGTTTTGTAGCTTTCTGTGTACAAGTCCTTGATATCCCTGGTTAGACTTATTCCTAGATACCTGATTCCTTTGGTCATGATTTTGAATAGAATTTTTTTCTTAATTGTGTCCTCAGGTCATTGCATGTGTCTACAAACAGTACTAATTTTTCTACATTGATCTTTTATCCCACCAGCTAATTTGTTTATTAATTCTAGTAGCTTTGCCATAGATTTCTTAGGGTTTTCTAAGTATAGAATCATGTCATCTGCAAATAATGAAAGTTTTACTTCTTCCTTTCCTATTTAGATGCATGTTATTTCTTTCTACTGTCTTATTGCTCCAGCTAGGAATTCTAGTACAGTGTTGAATAATGGTGCTGTAAATGAGCATTCTTGTCTCATTCCTGATCTTAGGGGGAATGCTTTGTCTCTCACCATTAAGTATGATTCTGACTGTGGGTTTTTATATATGCCCTTTTATAATATTGAGGAAGTTTCCTTCAATTCCTACCCTTTGAAGTGTTTTTATCAGGAAAGGATGCCAAATTTTGTTGAATGCTTTTTCAGCATAACTTAATGTGATCATGTGACTTTTTTCCTTTCAATTTTGTTTAAGTATCTTGATTTTCTTGTGTTGAACACTCTTGCACTCCTGGCATAAACCCCTCTTGGTTGTGATGTATAGTTCTTTTAATGTATCATTGGATTCAATTTGCTTATATTTTCTTGAGAATTTTTGCTTCTCAAGAAAATCATTTCATTGCATTTATGTATTTTTCCTTTCTTGTAGTATCTTTATCCAGTTTTGGTACTAGCTTCATAAAATGCATTAGGTAGCTTTCCTTTTTCCTCAGTATTTTGGATGAGTTTGGGCAGGACTGGTGTTAGTTCTTTTTGGCATGTTTGATACAATTCTCCTGTGAAATCGTGTGGTCCTGGGCTTTTCTTTGTTGGAGTATTTTTGATGACTGATTGAATCTCTTTATTTTTAAAAATATTTCTATTTATAAAACCATACAAATATTCTTAACATACAACCATTCCATACATGGTATACAATAGTGGCTCACAATATCATCACATAGTTGTTTATTCATCACCATGATCATTTTTTGAACATTTGCATCACTCCAGAAAAAGAAAGAAAAAAGAAAAACCCATGCATACCATATCACTAGTATTTCCATCTACCCAATATATTTTAACTTTGTTCCCCTTATTATTTGTTGATTTTTTTAATTCATATTTTTTACTCATCTGTCCATACCCTAGATAAAGGGAATATCAGACACAAGGTTTTCACAATCATACAGTCACATAAAAACTATATCATTATACAGTCATCTTCAAGAAACAAAGCTACTGGTACACAGTTCTACAGTTCAGGTACTTCCCTTCAGCCACTCCAATACACCATAGACTAAAAAGGGATCTCTATACAATATATAAAAATAACCTCCAGGATAACCTCTCAACTCTGTTTGAAATCTCTCAGCCACTGACACTGTATTTTGTCTCATTTCTCTCTTCCCCCTTTTGGTGAAGAAGGTTTTCTCAATCCCTTGATACCAAACCCAGCTCATCCCAGGATTTCTGTCCCATGTTGTCAGGGAGGTTTACACCCCTAGGAGTCATGTCCCCCGTGGAGGGGGAGGGTAGTGAATTAGTTCACTTGCCGTGTCAACAGAGAATAGAGACCAAATCTGAACAACAAAAGAGGTTCTCTGGGGGTGACTCTTAGACCTTATTTTAAGTAGGATTAGCCTATCCTTTGCAGGAATAAGTTTCATAGGGGTGAGCCCCAGGATTGAGGGCTGGACCTATTGATTTGGTTGTCTCCACTACTTGCTGGAATAAAATTCTCCAAATGGAGAAGTTGAATATTGCCCCCTTTGTCCTCATCCCTGCAAGGGGAATTTGCAAATACTTCTTTATTCACTGTCCGCATCTTTCTGGAATTTATCAGGGCATCACACTAACCTGGACAAACCAACAAAATCTTATGCCCTATTCAAGATTCTATGTACTTATGGCATTCAACTAAACTTACCATACAGGTTAAATCAGGAAATGCACTACCCAATATAAAATATAAATTTTGTACCAAATAAACATCTTTCCCTTTAGTCTCACATAGAAATTGAAGTTTGAAAACATGGATGATGTCATCCTTTACCCAGTTTTCTGATATACCTTAGTCCTATCCAGATCAGCTTCATTCATGTCTCTACTTGATTTCTGATCAATTTTTCAACTTTTTAAATGTTCCTTTGTGGGGTAGTGCTGTCTTTCAGAGCTTTAGAGCTCTAACTCTGAGTCTCAGGTGTCAAAACAAAGTAGTGAAAACTCTGTTTACCCAAGAAAGCAGGTGAGCCTCTGAGAAGAGGCCAAAAGTTTATTGCTGCCAGACCCAGAGGAGTCTTCATCCAAAGTCTGTGCCCCAAATATTCTTGGTTTCCAGATTATATAAGCAAGGTAGGAGTCACTATGGGAACAGGCAGCAAACACTGGAAAGGAGCGGAATTTCTTTTGTCTGAGATGGGACATGCGCAGAGGACGCCTGTTCTGCAGATGTG
Organism: Tamandua tetradactyla; assembly: GCF_023851605.1. Taxonomy (NCBI): domain Eukaryota; kingdom Metazoa; phylum Chordata; class Mammalia; order Pilosa; family Myrmecophagidae; genus Tamandua; species Tamandua tetradactyla. Next base: position 112,239,345 of record NC_135333.1, read on the forward strand.
ACCTGAGACAGGGTCTGTGGATGTGACCAGGGGCACACAGATACAGCACACATTTTGTTTTACTCCCTGCTTTTACATACTTTAGGAGTACGTAATTTCATATATAAATTCATAAGGTGATATGCATACACAAATTCATAAAGTTATACAACAATAATACTGAGGTGATACACATGAATTCATAAAGTTATACAAAAATACTGAGGTTAAACTTGTAAACTGCCTCAACATAAATACCCAAAGTTTCTGGGAAAGACCTGGTTATATATAACAGAGTTTATAAAGACCTGGTTATATATAACAGAATATAAATTTCAGAATTTAGAATTAACAGCTGCATTTCCTGAATATATGTGACTACTGTAAGAGCTTACAACCTAGGACCCTTTACAATAAGCCCCAGTCTGATAACACATGCTCTTAACTTTAGTTCACTGAATTTTTATATTATAATTAGTCTGTATAGTTGAAGCATGATAATATTTGTTTTTTTGTTCCTGCCTGACATTTTATTCAACATACAGCTAAGGTTCATTCATTCAGTTGCATGCCTCACAACTTCATTTTTTTCTTGGGAGGCTGTATAGTCCATTTGTATGTATACACCATAGTTCCCCCTTCCATTCCTCAGTTGTTGCACCCTTAGGCCACCTCCATTCATTGTGGATCACGAACACTGCCACCAGAAACACCAGTGTGCAAATGTCCATTAGTGTTCCCACACTCAGTTCCTCCAGGTATACACTGAGCAACGGGGTTTCAACATGGCAACCCATTCCTAGCCTCTTGTGAAACCACCACACTGCTCTCCAAGGGGCTGCCCCTCTCATTTTCCTATGGACAGTGAATAGGTACATCTCTCTCTCCATGTAATCTCTAGCACTTGTTTCTATCTGTTCATTGTTAAACATTTTTATTAAAAAATCATACAATCCAGCCTAATTATATAGACATGTCATTACCACCATACTCTGTCTGAAGACATTTCCTTTTCTTCCACACACAATCCCTTTCCCAATCCCCCTGCCTGTTGCCATTCAGTCTTGGCATTCAGTGGAAGTATATTACAATATTACTGTTGACTATAGACCCTAGCTTACATTGATTGTACTTTTATCCATATACTGTCTGTTTTCAACACTCTGCAATACTGACATTCATTTGTTGTCCCTCATACAAGAACTTATTTTAATTTGTGTATTTAATCACCATCATTGTACACTCTAGGCATTCCTAAATTATACTGTGTCAGCCTTTATCTTCTGCTTTTCCTTCTGGTTTCATACATGCCCCCAGCCCTTCTCCCTCTATCATAATCACATTCAGCTTCATTCAATGAACTTATGTGATTGTGCTGCGATCAGGTAGTATTGTGCTATCCAGTTCTAAATGGATCAGTCCTGTTGCACAGTCTTTATTCTCTCAGCACCAGTTGCCCAGTCTCTGTCCTATTTCTGTCTCTTAATAAATTGTGTTCTTAACTTGAACTCTCCAGGTTCACTCATTAATGTTAGTTCATATCAGTGAGACCATACAGTATTTGTCCTTTTCTTTCTGACTCATTTCACTCAGCCTAATATCCATCCACATATTACATACTTCATGACTTTATTCTGCCTTACAGCTGTGTAATACTCCATTGTATGTATATACCACAGCTTGTTCAGCCACTCATCCACTGATGGACATTTGGGCTGTTTCCATCTCTTGGCAGTTTTAATAATGCTGCTATAAACACTGGTGTCCAAATGTCTGTTTGTGTCTTTGCCCTCGTGTCCTCTGAATAGATACCTAGCAGTAGGATTGCTGGATCATATGGCAACTCTACACTTAGCTTCCTGAGAAACTGGCAAACTGCTTTCCACAATGGTTGTACCATTTTGCATTCCTACCAACAGTGGACAAATGTGTCTTTTTCTCCTCATCCTCTCCAGCACTTGTCTTTTTCTGTTTTGTTTTGTTTTGTTTTTGATGATGGCCATTCTAGTGGGTGTGAGATGATATCTCACGGTTTTGATTTGCATTTCCCTAATTACCAGGGAAGTTGAGCATCTTTTCAGGTGCCTTTTACCCATTTGTATTTCCTCATCTGAGAAATGTCTGTTCATGTCTTTGCCTGTTTTGTAATTGGGTTGTTTCTGTTTATAAATTCTGGATACTAAACCCTTATCTGATATGTGTTTTCCAAATATTGTCTCCCATTGTGTAGGCTGCCTTTTTACTTTCTTGACAAAGTTCTTTGATGTACAAAAGTGTTTAATTTTGAGGAGTTCTCATTAATCTATTTCTTTCTTCAATGCTCCTTCTTTGAGCTTAAGGTCTAGGAAACCATCTCCTATTACAAGTTTTATAAGATAGTTCCATACATTTTCTTCTTAAACTTTTATGGTCTTAGCTCTAACGTTTAGGTCTTTCATCCATTTTGAGTTGATTTTTTATAAGGTGTGAGATATGGATCCTCTTTCATATTCAATTCCATTGGTCTATCTTTATGCCAGTACATGCTGTTGTTTTTGTTTTTGTTTTTTCTTTTACATGGGCAGGCACCGGGAATCGAACCCGGGTCCTCGGGCATGGCAGGCAAGCATTCTTACCTGCTGAGCCACCGTGGCCTGCCCAGTACATGCGGTTTTGACCACTGTAGTTTCATAATATGCTTTAAAGTCAGGTAGTGTGAGACCTCCCACTTCATTTTCTTTCTCAAGATATTTTTAGCTATTTGGGGCACCCTGCCCTTCCATAAATTTGGTTATTGGTTTTCTATTTCTGCAAAGTAAGTTTTGGGTATTTTAAGTGGTATTGCATTGAATTTATAAATCAATTTGGGTAGAATTGACATCTTAACAATATTTAATCTTCCAATGCATGAACACGGTATGCCCTTTTCAAGATTACTTTTAGCAATTTCTTGTAGTTTTCTGTGTATAGGTCTTTTGGCTCCTTAGTTAAATTTATTCCTACATACTCTATTCTTTTGGTTGCTATTGTAAATGGAATTTTTTTCTTGATTTCCTCCTCATATTTCTTGTTATCAGTGTAAAGAAACACTACTGATTTTAGGGTGTTGATCTTGTAACCTGCCACTTTGCTGTACTCATTTATTATCTCTAGAAGTTCTGTTGTGGATTTTTCATGATTTTGGATGCATAGAATATCATCTGCAAACAATGAGAGTTTTACTTCTTCCTTTCCAATGTGGATGCCTTGTATTTCTTTTTCTGGTCTGATTGCTTTGGCTAGAACTTCCAGCACAGTGTTGAATAACAATGGTGACAGTGGACATCCTTGTCTTGTTCCTGAACTGAGGGTGAAAGCTTTCAGTCTTTCCCCATTAAGGATGATGTTAGTTGTGGGTTTTCATATATTCCCTTTATCATGTTGAGAAAGTTCCCTTCTATTCCTATCCTTTGAATTGTTTTCATCCAGAAAGGATGTTGAATTTTGTCAAATGCCTTTTCTGCTTTTGATTTGTTGATATGGTATATTGCATTAATTGGTTTTCTTATGTTGAACCATTCTTGCATAACTGGAATAAATCCCACTTGGTCATGGTATATAATTCTTTTATTGTGCTACTGGATTCGATCTGCAGAATTTTGTTAAGGATTTTGCATCCATCCATATTCATTAGAGAGATTGGTCTTTAATCTTCTTTTCTTGTAGCATCTTTGTCTGGCTTTGGTATGAGGAAGATGTTGACTTTATAGAATGAGTTAGAAAGCTTTCTCTTCAATTTTTTTGAAGAGTTTGAGCAGGATTGCTACTAATTCTTTCTTGAATGCTTGGTAGAATTTACATGTGAAGTCATCTGGTCCTGGACTTCTTTTTCTTGGGAACTTCTTACTGACTCATTCAATCTCTTTATGTGTGATTGGTTTGTTGAGGTTGTCTGTTTCTTCTTGAGTCAAGGTTGATTGTTTGTGCCTTTCTAGGAAGTTTCCATTTCATCTACATTGTCTAGTTTATTAGCATAAAGTTGTTCATAGTTCTCATTACCTCCTTTATTTCTGCGGGGTCAGTGGTTATGTCTCCTCTTCCATTTCTATTTTATTTGCATCCTCTCTCTTTTTCTTTTTGTCATCTTAGCTAAGGATCCATGAATTTTATTGATCTTCTCAGAAAACCAACTTCTGGTTTTGTTGATTTTCTTGATTGTTTTCATGTTCTCAATTTTGTTTATTTCTACTCTAATCTTCATTATTTCTTCCCTTGTGCTTGCTTTAGGGTTAGTTTGCTATTCTTTCTCTAAGTTTTCCAAGTGGACAGTTAATTCCTTGATTTTTGCTCTTCTTTTTTAATATATGCATTTAAGGCAATAAATTTCCCTCTTAAAACAGCCTTTGCTGCATCCCATAAATTTTAATATGTTGTGTTTTCATTTTCATTTGCCTTGAGATATTTACTGATTTCTCTTGTAATTTCTTCCTTGACCCACTGGTTGTTTAAGAGTGTGTTGTTGAACCTCCATTTATTTATGAATTTTCTGGCCCTCTGCCTGCTGTTGATTCCCAACTTCATTTCTTTATTATCTGAGAAAGTGTTTTGTATTATTTTGATCTATTTGAATTTATTGAGGCATGCTTTGTGACCCAGCATATGGTCTGTCCTTGAGAATGATCCATGAGCACTTGAGAAAATGTGTATCCTGCTGTTGTGGGGTGTAATGTTCTGTAAATGTTAAGTCTAGTTCATTTATTGTATTATTCAAATTCTCTGTTTCTTTATTGATCCTCTGTCTAGATGGTCTAACTATTGGTGAGAGTGGAGAATTGAAGTTTCCAACTTTTATGGTAGAGGTGTATATTTCTCCTTTCAGTGTTTGTCTCATGTATTTTGGAGCACTATGGCTTGGTACATAAATATTTATGATAGTTATGTCTTCTTGTTGAGTTGTTCTTTTTATAAATACATAGTGTCCTTCCTTGTCTCTTAATTTTACATTTGAAGTCTAATTTGTCAGATATTAGTATAGCTACTCCTTCTCTTTTCCAATTGTTGTTTCCATGAAATATCTTTTCCTAACTTTTCACTTTCAGCCTGTTTTTGTCCTTGGGTCTAAAATTAGTCTTCTGTAGATAGCATATTAGATGGGTCCTGTTTTTTAATCCATTCTGCCAGTCTCTGTCTTTTGATTGGGAAGTTTAATCTATTAACAATTAGTGTTATTACTACAAAGGCAGTAATTTCTTCTACCATTTTGCCTTTTGGATTTTATATGTCATAGGTAGGTTTTTTTTTTTTAACTTTATTGATAATCTTCATTTCTGCACTATTCTCCAGACCTCTCTCTCCTGTGTTTTCCTATCTGTCTATAGTGCTATCTTTAGTATTTCTTGCAGAGCTGGTCTCTTGGTCACAAATTCTCTCAGTGATTGTTTGTCTGAAAATGTTTTAATCTTCCCCTCATTTTTGAAGGACAATTTTGCTGAATATAGAACTCTTGGTTGGCAGTTTTTCTCTTTTAGAGTCTTAAATATATCATACTACTTCTTTTGTCTCCATACTTTTTGTTGAGAAATATACACATAGTCTAATTAGGTTTGCCTTGTATGTGGTGGATTGCTTTCCTTTGCTGCTTTTAGAATTCTCTCTCTCTTTGACATCTGACAGTCTGATTAGTAAGTGTCCTGGAGCATGTCTATTTGGATGTATTCTGTTTGGGGTGTGCTGCACTTCTTGGGTCTGCATTTTTATATCTCTCATAAGAGATGGGAAATTTTCAGTGACTATTACTTCCATTAGGCTTTCTCCTCCTTTTCCCTTCTCTTTTCCTTCTGGGATAGTCACAATATGTATATTCATGCACCTCATGTTGTCATGCAGTTCCCTGAGACCTTGCTCGTATTTATCCATTCTTTTCCCTATATTTTCTTTTCTGTGTTGGATTTATATTTCCAGTCCTCTAGTTCACTAATCCTTTCTCTTGCCTCTTCAATTCTGTTGTAATTTTTCTATTGTTTTTTTTTAATCTCTTCTACTGTGCCTTTCATTCCCATAAGTTCTGTGATTTGTTTTTTCAAACTTTTGATTTCTTCTTTTTGTTTGTTAAATGCCTTCTTTATATCCTCCCTCACCTCATTGATTTGGTTTTCGATGAGATTTTGCATATCTGTTTGAACATCCAGAATTAGTTGTTTGAACTCCTATAATTCATTTGAACAAACAACAGTTTGTTCTGTTGAGCCATACCTTCGATTTTCCTAGTAGACTCATTATTTTTTGCTGGCATCTAGGCATTTGATTTCTTTAATTAGTTTATTCTGGAGGCTGTTTTCACTCTTTTATCTAGGGTTTTTTTGCTGGATAGTTTTGTTTGCTGTTATTAGGCATTCAGTTCAACTCATTTACACCACTAGAATAGGTCTAACTGATCAGAATTTTTCAGTTCTTGGGTTTTTTGTTTGTTTGTTTGTTTTTTGAAGCAGTCTCTTCAGATATTATAAACTGCAGTCAGATTTCCCTGACTGGACTAGTCCAAGTCTCAGGAGGAAGGAGTCGCTAGCATTAGTTTTCCCTGAGGGTGAGACACAGCAGGTTGCCAGACTTTCCTAAGAAGTCTCTAGACTCTGTGCTTTTCCTGTTTTGCCTAGCATGTGGTGCTTGTCTGCCTATGGCTTCTCACCAGCGTAAAGTAATGTGGTACCTTTAGTTTCAGCAGACTCTCCCTGCCAGGGGTGTGGTTGAGGCAGAGGTGAGGTTGTAGGTTGTCCTTGCCTTAATTGCTTCCTTTTTACAGTTCCTGGAGCCTGAATTCCTTGGGGGAGGGATTCCACTTGAGCTGGGTCCACCTTTTTCTTGGGGAAGGTATAGCCTTTAAGAAGTTAACTCTTTTCACCTGACTAATTTACTTGTTCTCAGAGGAGCTTAATTCTGCCCTTGCTGGGGCAGAGCTGGTGCCTGAGAAGGCTTCCAGTTCTATCTAATGAGCTGTTAAGTAGTGGAAACAAAGCAGGGAAAAACACATCCTTTTCAGAGCAGGACCCCTGGCTCCTTGAATTTGTCAATCAAGAGTTTCACTTGGTTCGTGGCTCTATCTCCAGGCTCTATGTGCCCTGCTTTAATTTTTTTGAGTCCACTCCTTTTGCAGTGTATTGTGCTGTCCAACTCAAAAAGCCTCAGTTTGTTTTTGTTTTTTGTTTTTTTCCTTTTTCAATGAGCCCCGCCCCCTCTCTGCTGGGACAAAAACTCCTAGTACTTTTAGTGCTTATTCTAGGATTATCTGTACTGGGGGCCTATTTTCAGTAGTCAAAATTTCTTATTTAATTCCGTTAGTGGAGCTTGGTTAAGGTAAGCCTTTGCTGCTAGTAAAGTCTGTTTCCTTTCCCCTCAGGGAACCAGGTTTTCATGCCTGTGGGACAGGGGCGCTGACCTCCACAGTTTATGGGACTTACATTCTTTGTGGGATTGCAGCTGGTCCAGTTTGTCCAGACTAGCGTACACTGTGTGTCTGGTCACTGATGTAGCTCAAGTAGTTGTTCTGTACTTTTTCTGGGTATTTACTAGCTGCTTTGGAATACAAACTAAATATCGCGTCTCACTAAGCTGCAATCTTGCCCCTCATTTCTGGTTGAATCTCTTTACTTATAACTGGTTTCCTGAGATCTTCTATTTGTTCTCAAGCCAGTATAGGTAGTTCGTGTGTTTCTAGGAATCTGGCCATTTCACCCAAGTTGTCTAGTTTGTTGGCGTATAGTTGTTCATAATATTCTTAGGATTTTAAAAATTTCTTTAGGATCCACGATAATGGGCCCCCTTTCATTTCTGATTTTGTTTATTTGTGCCCTCTCTCTTTTTTTCTTTGTTAGTCTAGCTAGAGTTCCATTGATTTTATTGATTTTCTCAAAGAACCTACTTTTAGTTTTTTAAATTCTTTTTGTTGTTTTACTGTTCTCCAGTTTATTTATTTCTGCTTTAATATTTGTTATTTCTCTCCTTTTATTTGCTTTAGGGTTAGTTTGCTGTACTTTCTCTAAATTCTCTAGGTGAGCAGTTAACTGCTGATTTTTCTTTGTTCTTGTTTTTTAATATAGGCAATTAGGGCAATAAATTTCCCTCTTCGCACTGCCTTTGCCTCATCCCATAAGTTCTGATATGTTGTATTCTCATTATCCTTCATCTGCAGATATTTACCAATTTCTGTAGCAATTTCTTCCTTGACCCTCTGTTTATTTAAAAGGGTTTTGTGAAAGCTCTGGTTCTTTGGTGGTTATTAATTTCCAGCTTCATTCCATTGTGGTCACAGAAAGTACTTTGGATAGTTTCAATCTTATTAAATTTATAAACACTCCTTTTGTGCCCAGTTTATGGTCTGTCTTGGAGAATGTTCCATGTGCACTAGAGAAGAATTTATATTCTGGTGTTTTGGGGTGTAGTGTTCTCTATATGTCTATTAGGTTTAATTAGTTTATCACATTGTTTAGGTTCTCTATATCCTTGTTAATTGTATCTCTGGTTGTTCTACCTACAGTGGAGAATAGTGTAGAATAATAATAAGTATATACAGAAAAGATTTTTTAAAAAAAAAAAAAAAACGAAAGAAAGAAAGAAATGTAAACCTAGGCATGAGTTTGCAGGTCAGCACTTAAGCTTCTTCCCAGCAGATGGTGCTCCTGAGGCATCTCCTTCTCCCAGGCCGGCCCCTCCCACACTGCAGCAGCTGTCTGGGATGATGGCTTGCCCAGCAGGATGCCAACTGCAGCACCTGAAATAGCAGCAAATCCGCAGCACCTGGGGGTCGGGCGGGACACAGCTCTTCACAGTGGATGGCCAGGCCGGTCTCCGGGTTCCCCAAGGGCGCTGCTGACTGCAAAGCCGCTCGCGGAGTTTCCCCAGTCAGCAACGGGGGCAGGCTGGAGCGGAGGGACGATCAGTTCCCTCCCATCTGCACCTCTCTGTGCACTGCCATCTACCCCTGGTGGGGATCACAGCTGATCTGACCCACCCTGCTCTCCGCATCCTGATCTGTCCTCTGCCTGTCTCTTCCTCAAGAAACAGCAAAGACTCTCTTTGATCACTGGCCGCCCAGGGCCACAGACCCAATCATTCTCTCCCCTGTCTTATCCCCTAGAGCAGGGTGAATTCAGTCCACCCCACTGCCACCATTTCCTGGAACTTGGTGTATAACTTCTTAATATGCTATTGGATTCGATTTGCTGGTATTTTATTAAAGGATTTCTGTATCTATAGTCACTTGGGAAATTGTTGTGTATTTTTCTTGTGACGTCTTTCCTAGGCTTTGGTATCAGAGTAATGCTGGCCTCAGAGAATGAATTAGGTAGTGCTCCCTTTTCTGGAACTTTCTGGAAGAGTTTGAAAAGAGATGGATTAATTCTTCTTTAAAGGTTTGGGAGAATTCACAAATGAAGCCTTCTGGTCCTGGGCTTTTCTTTGGTGGAAGATTTTGATTATTGAATCAGTCTCTGTACTTGTTATAAGTTTTTATAACAAGTTTTTATAACAACTTATAAGTTGTTATAAGTTTGTTGATATTTTCTATTTCTTATTGAGTCAGTTTGGGAAACTGGAATTTTGGACCAGAAATTTTCCATTTGAGAGACAATTACTAGCTGGCTATTGGGCTTTAATTTAAGAGCTGCTTGATTTATGGATAGCAGTTCTAAGGTGATGGGCAGCATCCTGTTTGAAAGGCTTCCACTCTTTTTAAAGGAGATTAAATACCAAGCAGCCCAATTGGGGCTGAATTTCATACTGTTTGATCTTTTATTAGTGTTTTTAACCAACTCATAGGTGATGGATAATTGTCATATTGGTAGGCAGATGAACAATGGAAAGTTAACGTATTAAAAGGAATGGCCTGGGCAGGCCACGGTGGCTCAGCAGGCAGAGTTCCTGCCTGCCATGCCGGAGACCTGGTTCGATTCCCGGTGCCTGCCCATGCAGGAAAAAAAAAAAAGGAATGCCCTTATCAGTTATGGTCCCATGGATATCACTATGGGAACTTAAGGGGTACATTAAAGTAGGACATGACAGTGTGCATCTGCAGAACCTCCTTCAAGGATCAGAAGGCAATTGGAATCTGCAAGTTGCTATCCTGGTGTGCTCCCTTGAGGTAGCCACCTGGGTACATGAAATGAGTGAACATGAGGGGGTTGCAGCAGTAATAGAGAGTGTATTGAGTACAGATATATTCTTCTTGCATCCTATAAGGCACAAAATGCCAGCAAGAGCTGTCCTGTCTGCCAACAAGAGAGAGAGATTGAAGATAGCTATTGTAAATGGCCTGAGAGGAAGTTCCTGCATGTAGCTAGCAAGTAAGACTGATACCAGTAACCCCAAGAAGCTACAGATAGGTCATGATCAGAGTAAACAATTATTCTGGAATGGTCTTTACATATCCAGTGGAAATACTCAAAAAAAAAAAAAAAAAAAACCAGAAACAGAAGATACTGTACCAATTTGGAACATCAAGTCACATTTCTTCAAATCTCAGAAGCATAATGATTTCATCTTCAGAGTAATGATTTGATACAGATTTGGAATAGGCAATTGAAATGTCTGTTGTCTAAAAGGGGGGAGATAAAGTCATGTAGGGCTTTCTTATATACTTTTACATGAGTATGTGCTCATACTCAAGATAAGTAGGGTATAAGAGGGTGGTCCCCAAAATGAATGGGAGGCCAAGGGAAAGTCCCTTTGGGGGAACAGAGGAAGAGGAGTTTGGGGAGGATGGTGATAGGATGTACATTTCTTCCCTGCATCGCCTCAACTATTTTTTTTTTCTTACATCATCTCAACTTTCTTTTTCCTGCCTGATGAAATGGTCCCAGGAAGAGGGCTGCAGCTGCAGGTGCTGGAGGCAGGGATGAGCCCTAAGCAAAAAACTCTAACTATAACTTTAAACTTTTATGTCAGACTTCCTGAGAGCCTAATGGGTTGGATTGCACCTTTATCCCATCTGGCAAAATTGATGCTGAATAGTGAATGCACCTATATTGCCTAGTGGTTGAGAGAGTTCACTAATTTTGTATCTGTATAATCCTACCCTAAATGAATGGTAGCAGACCGAGGGGGAGGCACTTGCTGAACAGGCATTGCTGCAAGTAATCTGAACCAGCACATTAGCTGAACGTAACATCCCTTCCAAAGGTGGAAAAGTTTGGGTAAATTTTAATAATAAATGGAGAGAAGGAGAAATAGTGTCTGAGGGTAAAGTAATTAATAAATGGGTTATGAAATGAGCAAAGTCTGTTATATTGGTGCCTTGAGAGAGGCTCAAAGAGAGAGGTGACATTGCCTCTTAGCTCAATTATACTGGATGCCTGAAAGGGTGATGCCGTATTTTACCAAGGCCACTCCTGCTTTTGGAATCTGACAAGGTCAAGTGGAAGCCTGCAAACCTGGGTGATGTCATTCTTGCAGACAGTTTGTTCATGCATATTTTATGATGGATTGGACTAATTATTAACACCTGAGTGTTACAGATAATGTGCCAGTGTTTTTTACTGTTCTTTTTCAGATTATATCACGTGCTATATTTGCAATATGGTGTGACATTTGCCTTGTTGGTAAGATTCAACAGTCTTATATAAACAAATCATGGTAACTCTCATATTGATAGTCAAATGCATTGGAACACAGAGTTAATCTTTTTCAGGATGTAATATGGAAAATGACTGTCCTATGAAAGGAATGGATTTAACTAACCATCAGCTAACTTCTATGCTAAATAAATACTTCTGTACAAGTTTATCATAAGGGACATCTAGTTGCAGATCAAAGGAAGAAACAAATAATCAAATCAGTACACAAATATCAAAATGTACATAATGGCTTTATAAGACAGTTAGTTTTCTTAAATTTATCCTTATACCACACTGACTCCTCCAAATATTAGACATGATGATTTTTCTGTAACAGAGCTTTGCCCAAAAGCCAGGAGTTGCCATGAGTAATAAAGTTAACCTTGTCAAAATAAAGTGAGGCCTGGCTTTGCCCTTTGCTTCTAGGAGGTAATCTCATCTGAGTCTTTGGAATATTCTGCCTGATAGGAGTGTTTTGTTTGCTTGTCCATATTCTTACAATATAATTTAGATTGGGGGCTAACCATACCAGATAGTCTGACACTATGATGTCCAGTGAGGTCATTCGGTCATGCAGTACCACCTTGCTCTCTAGAAGGGCTAGAGACCTAGATCAGCCATATAGGCAATCATAACTACAAGATGGAGCCCCAATAAAAACTCAGGAACCAAGTATCAAATGAATTTCCTTGCATGGCAATACTCTGCTCGTATGTCACATGATATCAGGAATGTAACATCCATGTCTTCATGGGAGAGGTCTGGAATCTCTGGGTTTGAAACTTTCCTGTTGGGTCTCTTCCCTTGACTGACTTTTTTGTTACACTGCAGTTTTATCGCGATATAGTCACACACCATACAATCCATCCAAAGTATACAATCAGTAGCTCACAGATCACCAAATAATTTTGCATTCCTCACCATGATTAATTTTAGAATGTTTTCACTACTATAGAAAAAGACATAAAAGTAAAAAAGAAAGCTCAAAACGTCCTATACCCCTTATCTCTTCTTACCCCTAGTATTGGTAACAAATTGGTACATTTGTTACTGTTGATGAAAGAATATTAAGATATTACTGTTAATTGTAGTCCATATTTGTAATAGGTACATTGCAATACCCGCCCATTATTAGCTTCTTGTAATATTGTTTACATTTGTTCTAGTTCATGAAGAACTTTTTGGTATTTCTACAGTTAATCACAATCGTTGTCCACCACATTCACTGTGTTATACATTCCCATATTTTAACCTCGAGCTTTCCTTCTGGTGACATCATGACTCTAAACGTCCTGTTTCCACCACACTCACCCACAATTCAGCACTGTTAATTATACTCATAATAGCGTACTACTTTCACCTCTATCCATTTCCAAACATTTAAGTTCGACCTAGTTAAAAATTCTGCACGTATTAAGCAACCATTCTGTAGCCTCATTCTATCTCTTGGTAACCTATATTCTAGATTTAATGTCTATGAATTTACATATTATAATTAATTCATATTAGTGAGATCATGCAATTTTGTCCTTTTGTGTCTGACTTATTTCATATAACATCCTCCAGGTTTATCCATATTGTTGCATGTTTCAGAACTTAATTCTTATTGCTGAATAATATTCTGTTGCATGCATATACCACATTTTGTTTATCCATTCATCAGTTGTTGGACACTTTATCGTTTCCATCTTTTGGCAATTGTAAATAATGCTTCTGTGAACATCTATGTACAAATGTCTGTTGGCATCCCTGCTTTCAGATCTGAGTATATCCTGACTAGCGGGATTATGGGTCAAAAGGCAACTCTATTCTTAGCTTCCTGAAGAACTGCTTGGCTGATTTTAATCTCCATCTTTAGTTGTAGTAACAGTTTTCACTGAGTTCTGCGAATCCTACTAGTGAATTATTGAACTTCAGGGTAGTCCCCTGAACTAGTATTGGTATGAAAAGTTAAGATTTTTTGTCTTGGGGGCTGTATCCTCTAACTTCACAGACAAATTAGCAGCATGTGATTTAAGACTTGGCATGTTTGGAAATGTCTTTATCTTATCTTCACACTTGATGATGAACTAGGTATCGAATTCCAGTTGAAAAATATTTTGTGCCAAAGTTTTGAAGGCTTTGGTCCCTTGTCTTCTGGCTTCTGTTGTTACTATTCTAATGCCTTCCCATCCTTGTTCATTTTTATGTGACCTGATTTTTACCTTTGGAAGCATATAGTATATATATATATATAACAGGCATATCCTCTCTTTATCCCAGTGTCCTGAAATCTCATGATGATTTGCCTTAGTATGAATTATTTTTCATTCATTTAATGGGCAATTGATAGAAACTCACTTGCTTTAGTTCTGAGATATTTTATTGATTTTTTTTTATGTTTCATTTTTGGAATTATTAGTCATGTGTTAGAATTACTGGATATATTCTCTGGTTTTCTGTTTAACATGATTTCTTTTTCATATCCTTGTCTTTCTGCTCTGTTTTCTGGAAGTTTCCTTAATTTCCCAACAGTTCTGTTGAATTTTCCCATTCTGCAATCATATTTTTAATTTCTAAGGGCTCTCTATTCTCTGAATAGCCCTTTCTTATGCCTCCTGATATATATATATATATATCTTGATACATGGGCACACATACACATGCACATGCATTTATAAACTTCCCTTCTGTTCTCTGTGTTTTTCTGTCCCCCCCCCCCCCAAGTTACTTTTTTTTATTGATTGATTTGTTTGTCTTTGATGTTAGATGTTTTCCTCAAATGTCTGGAGTTCATGAGCTGTCTTCACATTTTCAGAGTAAAACAATAAAATATTGATTTGAAGTTCCTTGTGCTTGGATAGAACTTTTAGAATAGTTGGCTTAACCATAGGGTTTTGGGGTGGACTGTATCATTGTAGGACCCACAACCACCTGTATATATAGGTATTTTCTTTTCCTAGGAAGGAATTTTAAAGGACCTAAGTTTGGCTTCTATTTCTGGGAGCCAAGTGGTGAAAGATACCTGACTTTGAAATATTTATTCCAGGCTTGGATCCAGGTTTCTCGAGTTTGAGATTTAAATAATTTTGGGATATTTTTTAAGGAAATATAAAATAACAAATTTTAAAAATTGCTAAACTATCCTCAGAGGGCTTTCTAGGAGCTCATTCATATGAGAACCCTGAAGCTTCATTAGCTACATGGTAAATCCACCCCGATGTAGACTTTTATTTAATCCATTGTATTTAGTATAGCATTCCACCTTCCTCTGTGTTTAATGTTCCTGAGTTCAGAATCTCTTTGGTTCATCCTTTTGAAAATTAAACCTTCAGTCATCTGCAAAAGTTAAGAAAAAGTAGGAGGATGAGCTGTGTAGGGTTTGGGAGAAAAGGATATACAGTTATAATTGCTTACCATACAATTTTTCAACTAATATTCCAGTTATCCATCCCACCCATACATTTGTACCAGGTGCTTCCCAATTCTGAGCCTGTTAGGAGTTCTGAAGCATGAATTGACTTGCTTCTGGAAGTCTCACATTGCTGTTCTAAGTTTCAGCTTTTCAAGTCTGCTAACTCAGCTATGACTTAGGTACCTGCCTTTCAGCCTATAAAAATTTTGTGATAAGTATCCTGTCCATTTCTTTTTGTCAATGTGTTTATGCCTTTTAAAAAATCTTTTACTATCATTTTAGTAGTTATTTTTGGAGGGAACATAGGTAAATGTGTCTTCAGTCTACTGTTTCTAACAGGAATCTAACTGGATCACTTTTATCTCCTTTATCCCACGGTTGCTGTATGCCTAAACTAACAGTACCTTCTTGTGACCGTAGAGCCTGGCAAGCCCACAACTTTGGTCATATTCATCTCTTTATGTTTCTCTTTTGATTCTGGCTCACAGAAGTGTTTTATCTTGCTTTTTAGCATTATGTCTTTTAAATTTTCTTCTCTTAATTTTCTATTTTATCAGTTTTTACTGTGTATTTGTAACAGAGGAGCTGCCTCAAACATGGATCACAATACTTTTTGGATAAGAAACCTCAGCCATCATATTTTGGAGTGAGGTTGCTCATTTTATTAATATCATTGTAGTAACATTATTATTGTGGTAACATACACTAGATCTGGACTTCATGTCTCACTGCTTATTTGGTTCTTTTGTTATATGTGAGGGTGGAGTGGGATAGGTGATTTTATTTATTTATTTTCCCTCATGGATGTTAAAACGGAAATCGAGAAAAACTTACAAACACCTCCCACACAATGCAGTGCAACATGGAAGGAGAAACTAAGCATAATTGTCGATATTCATCTTTTCTGAAAAATACTATATTAGTTAGGGTTCTCAAGAAAAACAGAATCAACAGGGAACACTCGCAAATATAAAATTAATAAAAGTGTCTCACGTGACCACGGGAACGCAGAGTCCAGAATCCGCAGGGCAGGCTGTGAAGCCGACGATTCCGATGGAGGGTCTGCACGAACTCCACAGGAGAGGCTCACCAACAGAAGCAGGAAGAGATCCTGTCTCTTCTGAGTCCTCCTTAAACAAGAGGCTTTCAGTGATTAGATTAATCATCACTCATTGCAGAAGACACTCCCCTTTGGCTGATTACAGATGGAATCAGCTATAGATGCAGCTGACATGATCATGATTTAATACTATGAAATGTCCTCATCACAACAGACAAGCCAGCACTTGCCCGACCAGACAAACAGGTACCACCACTTGGCCAAGCTGACACATGAACCTGACCATGACAAATACCTAATGTAAAAAAATGATAACTGTAAAGGAACAGACAAGAGTAGGAAGGGGATGAACTGAAACATTAAAAACATGTTATAAACTGAATACGAATGGAAGATTTTGAGTAAATTGGACAAAAAAAGAAACATCATAATTTCCAAGTAGGTTAAAACAATGATTTCTTTTTAAACAAAGAAAGAATTAGGATTTTAATTTTTCAATATTAAAAAAAAATTTTTAGATGTTACCTAAACTTTTTAGAGTTACTGTTTGTTTGTTTTTTTAATAAATAAAGTTTGTAACTTCCAAAAACTAATGCTATACAGTGATACAAGTATTTTCTTGAATCCTGTTTTGTAGTGTCTGAAATATGCTATTAAATTTCCACTCTTTTGTGGATCTGTTAGAATCAGTTATGGCATATTTTAGCCTGTATGGTTGCTTTTCTCCATATTGTTTTGTAGACTGTGAAACTCCTTAAGTGTTTTGTTTTGGTTTTTTTAAACAGTGCTTAGAAATATTTTTCAGCTTAGCTTGAAGGGGTTGTTCAGAATCAGATTCTTTCACAAGTACTATAAGATACTAGATTATCTGATCAGTTATTTTAAATTAATTAATTAATTAATATTTTTATTATTATTTTTGCATGGGCAGACTCCAGGAAGCGAACCCAGGTTTCCAGCATGGCAGGCAAGAACTCTGCCACTGAGCCATGGTTGCTGGCCCTTGATCAGTTTCTTTTAATTGTTGGACTCCAGTTTTTTAGCACTGATAACCTTCAAGAGAAGGTTTATAGCTTCAAAAAAAAGTTTTTATTGTGGTAATATATAGCACAAAAGTTCCCAGTTTTACTGTTCTTAAGTATACATATCAGCAGAATCAATTGCAAGATATTTATTGTTAATTTTGTTTATTTTTAATTGTAAAATATGCAAAATAAAAAGAATTTAAGCCATTTAAGTGTATAATTCTTAGATATTAAACATATATGACAGTATTTGTAACTTGTACTACTATTTTCAGATTATTTTAATCATCCCAAGCCAAAATTCATACTGATTTAATAATAACTCCTCAGTCACCCCACCTCTGGTAACAACTGTTTTGCTTTCAGTCTCTATGAATTTGCTTATTCTGAGTATTTCATATAAGATAAATCATATAATATTTATATTTTTCTTTCAGGCTTATTTCACTCAACATGATGTCTTTAAAGTTCATATAGCATGTACTGACATTTCATTTCTTCTTTGGGCAGGATAATTGCCCATTGAATGGGTATACCACATTTTGTTTATCCCTTCATAAATCTTTCATAAAATGATGGACACATGGGTGGCTTCCACCTTTTGCTATTGTGAATAATGTTTCAATGATCATTGGTGTACCAACTATTCGGTCAGTTTGCTGTTTCAGTTCTTTGGGGTATTATACCTCAGAGTGAAATTCCTGGGACATATGACTATTCTATGTCTAACTTTTTGAGGAACTGCTGAACTATTTCCACAGTGGCTGCACCATTTTACATTTCTACCAACAGTGTACAAACATCGTTAATATTTTTCCACATCCTCTCAAAAAACTTACTATTTTCAGAATTTTTAATAATAGCCATCCTAATGGGTGTGAAGTGGTATTTCATTGTAATTTATTTTATTTTATTTTTTTAAATACCAAAATACACGTAACAAATGCAAATATTCCTCTCTTGATCATTCCATTCTACATATATAATCAGTAATTCACTATAATTTCATTGTGATTTTGACTGACATTTTCCTTAATGGCTAATGATGTTGGCCATCTTTTCATGTACTGTTGACCATTTGTATCTCATCTTTGGAGAAATGTCTATTGAAATATTTTGCCCATTTTTAGATTGGGTTGTGTTCTTTGTTGTTGAGTTGTAGGAGTTCCTTATATATTCTGGATATTAAACGCTTATCAGACATGTTTGCAGTTATTTTCTGTAGGTTGTCTGTAGATTGTCTTTTTACCTTCTTGATAATATCCTTTCATGCACAATTTTTCATTTTGATGTCCTTTTAATCTATTTTTTCTTTTTTCCATGTGCTTTTGGTGTCATATCTAAGAAGTAATTGCCAATACAAGGTCCTGAAGGTTTTCCCCTACTCTTTCTTCTATAAGTTTTATTATTTTAGTCCTTATGTTTAGGTAATTCATCAGTTTTGACTTAATTTTTATATATGATGTAATGTAGGGGTCCACTTTTATTGTTTTTTATGTAGACAACCAGTTTTCCCAGCAATGTTTGTTTAAAAGATTGTTCTTTCCCCATTTAATGTATTTGGCACCATTGTTGAAAAGCAGATAACTATAGATGTGTGGCTTCATTTTTGAACTCCCAGTTCTATTCCATAGGTCTATATGTCTATCTTTATGCCGTTCCACACAGTTTTGATTACTGTGGCTTTGTGGTAAGTTTAATTGTCAGGAAATTAAGACTTCCACCTTTGTTCTTCTTTTTAAAGCTTAACTTGGCTATTAGAAAAGGATCAGTTTTTCCATTACTGCAAAAAAATGCTACAGTTATTTTAATAGGGATTGAGTTGAATCTGTAAATCAAACTGGGCATTATTAACATCAAGTACCAAGTCTTCCAGTCCATGGATACAGAATGTCTTGTCTTTAATCTCTTTTCAGCAATGTTTCATGTATTTCAGTGTACAAGTGTTTTCCTCCTTGGTGAAATTTATTCCTAGATATATTATTGTTTTAGATGCTATTGCTAATGGAATTGTTTTCTTTATTTCCTTTCGGTTTGTATATTGCTGGTGTATAGAAACATGATTTTATTTGGGTGTTAACCTTATAGCCTGCAATTTTGCTCACTTTCTTCATTACCTCTAGTAGTTTTGTTGTAGATACTTTGGATTTTCTATATAAAGAATCATATCATTTGCAAATAGATTCCTTCCAATTTGGATGCCTTTTGTTTCTTTTTCTTGCTCAATTGCTATGGCCAGAACTTGCAGTACAATATTGAATAGCAGTGCTAAAGGCAGGCATCTTTATCTTGTTCCTGATTTTAGGGGGTAGGCTTTCAGTCTTTCACTATTGAGTATAAAATGAGCTGTGGGTTTCTCATAAAATGCCTTTTATCATGTTAAGGAAGTTTCCTCCTAGTCCTATTTTAATGAGTACTTTTATCAGAAAAGATGTTAGATTAGGCAAATGCTTTTTCTGTATCAGTTCAGATAATCAAGTGATTTTTTTTTCTTTACATTGATTAATTTTCTTACATTGAGCCACTTGCATTCCTGAAATAAATCCCACATGGCCATGGTGTATAATGCTTTTAATATAATATTGGGTTAGTTTGATAGTATTTATTGGATTTTGCTTCTGTGTTTATAAGGGAAATTCTTTCAATTAGATGTCTTTATTTTACTTTGGTAACAGGGTAATGCTAGCCTTGTAGAATAGATTAGCAAGTGTTCCTTCCTATTCTATTTTTTTTTAAGAGTTTGAGAAGGATTGGTGTTAATTTTTCTTTGAATGCTTGGTAGAATTCACTAGTGAAGCCATCCAGTCTTGGGCTTTATTTGTTGAGAGGTTTTTTGTTGTTGTTGTTTTTGGCATGGGCAGGCACTGGGAATCGAACCCGGGTCTCTGGCATGGCAGACGAGAACTCTGCCACTGTGCCACTGTTGCCTGTCTAGAGGTTTTTGATTACACATTCAATCTCTTTAGTATTTATAGGTCTGTTGAGATCTTCTGTTTATTTATTCTTAAGTCAATATTGTTTCTAATATTTTGTCCATTTCATCAAAGTTGTCTGATTTGTTGGTCTATAAAACCTCATAATCCCTTTATTTCTGAGAGGTCAGTTGTAATGTCCCCACATTCATTTCTAATTTTATTTTGGCTTCTTTTTTTCTTAGTCATTCTAGCTAAAGGTTTATCAATTTTATTGATCCTTTGGTTTCATAGATTCTCTAATTTGCTTTTCTGTCATCTGTTTCATTTATTTTTGCCGTAATCTTTATTTTTCATTTCTTCTGCTAACTTTGGTTTTTGCTTGCTCTTCTTTTTCTAGTTCTTCAAGTTGTGAGTTTAAGTTACTGATTTGAGGATTTTTTTCTTTTGAAATCTTCATGTATATAGCTATAAAATTTTCCTCCAAGCACTGCCATTGCTCTATCTCATAAATCTTGATATGTTGCATTTTTATTTTCCTTCATCTTTAAGAATTTTTAAATTTTCCTTGCTACATCTTAACAATTAGTTATTTAAGAATATGTAATTTAATTTCCACGTATTTGTTGATTTTCCAGTTCTTCCTAATATTGATTACTGGTTTCGTTCCATCTTGACTGGAGAAGATGCTTTGTGTGATTTCATTCTTTTAAATTTATTGATACTTGTTTTGTGTTATCCCATGTTTTCATTACTGGAGAATGGTTCATGGGCACTAGGAAACTATGAGTATTTTGCTGTAGTTTTGTGGGGTATTCTTTGTGTATCTGCTAGGTCTAGGTGACTTATAGTATTGTTTAAGTCTTGTTTCCTTACCTTCTGTCTATCCATTATAAAAGTGGTATATTGAAGTCTCCAGCTGTTATTATAGAGCTAAATATTTCTCCTTTCAATTCTGTCATTGTTTTCTTTACAAATTTTAATGATATGTGATTAGGTGCTGTGCTGGTTTGAAATTATTACGTATATCAGAAAAGTCCTGTTTTAATTCTGATCCAGTCTTGTGAGGCCAGACCTGTTGTTTAGGGTGGGAAACTTTGGTTAGATTACTTCCATGGAGAAGTGACACACCCAGTTGTGGGCGTGGCCTTTTGATTAGATGGAGATGTGCCCCCACCCATTAAGGTGGGTCTTGATTAGTTTACTCAAGTCCTTTAAAAGGGAAAACATTTTGGAAAAACCTCAGATGCACATGCTTGGAGAACAGAGCCGATGCAGCCAACATGAGACCCAGATATTGGAGATGCAGGACCCAGCATACATCGCCATATTCCTTACCATGAAATGCTAAGCAAGCCGGAACCTGGAGAGATCCAAGAGATGAAACTCAGCCTTGGAGAAGCCAAATGAGGAACCCCCACAGGAAACAGGCTGAAAGCAACAGAGCCCAAGAGCAAGGGACCAGCAGATGCAACCAGGTGCCTTCCCAGCTGATAGAGGTATTCCAGATGGCATCAGCCTTTCCTGAGTGAAGGTAATCTTTTGTGGGTGCCTTATATTTGGACATTTTGATGGCCTCAGAACTCTAAGCTTGTAGTGTAATAAATTCTGTTTATAAAAGCTGTTCCATTTCTGGTATATTGCAGTCCAGCAGCTTTAGCAAACCAAAACAGGTTCATATATGTTTATAATTATTATATTCCCTTGGTAGATTGACCCTTTTATTACTACATAGTGTCCTTCTTTTTCTCTAAAAGTTTTTTACTTAAAATCTATTTTGTTGTATATTAGCATAGCCATCCTCAACCCTCTTTGGTTAATATTTGCCTGGAATATATTTTTTACGTCCTTTCACTTTCAACCTATTTGTGTCTTTAGGTCTAAGATGAGTCTCTCATAAACAGTTTATTGTTGGATCTTGCTTTTTTAATCCATTCTGCCAATCTCTGCCTTTTGATTGGACAGTTTAATCAATTCATATTAAAAGGAATTTCTGAAATGAAGGCCTTCCCTCAGCCATTTTACCATTTGGTTTTTATAGGTCTTAAACCTTGTTATACCTAATTTCCTCTTTTGCTGCCTTCTTTTATGTAAAGTTGATCTTTTTTTTTAACATATTTTTTCTTTGTGGTTACCATAGTTTTTACATTTAACATGTTTTTGTTTGCTTAAGTTATCAGAATACAACATTCCAGAAATGGATTGCCTTTTACAGAGGGATTATTGGTTAAAAATGTACAGTTCTAAGGCCATGAAAATATCCAAATTAAGGCATTAAGAGGATACCGTCACTCAAGAAAAGTCAATTGCATCTGGGGTTTCTCTACTACATGGGAAGGCACATGGTATATGGAAAGGCACATGGTGATGTGATGTGTGCTGTCCTTCTCCCCTGGTTTCTAGTTTCAGCCTCTGATTCCAGAGTCCTCCTCTCATTTCTCCAGGGTAAACTCTGGATTTCACCTCTTAGCTTAGCATCTCCCTTTTTCCGTCTCCAAGTATCTGTTACTTGGTTTCACCTCTCTGCTCTCTATATTTGCTCTATGCACTATGTTTTCTATCTTTTATTCTCTTCTTAGAGGACTCCAGTAAGCAGATTAAGACCTAGTATCTTAGTTTGTAAGCTGCCAGAATACAATATACCAAAACCAGAATGGCTCTTAAAAAAAGGAATTTATTAAGTTGCAGGTTTACAGTTCTAAGTCCATGAAAATGTCCAAATTAAGGCATCCAGAGAAAAATACCTTAACTCTAAAGAAAGGGCCGATGAATTTCAAGGTTTCTCTTTCAGCCAGGAGAGCACATTTGACATCTGCTAGCTTTCTCTCCTCATTTCATAAGGCTTCCCTGGGGGCATTTCCCTTCTCCATCTCCAAAGGTCTCTGGCTGTCTGGGCTCTGTCAGCACTTTCCAAAGTGGTTACCTCTTAGAGGGCTCCGGTTAGCAACCCCACCTTGAATGAGTAGAGACACATCTCCATGAAAGCCATCTAATCAAAAGTTACCACCCACAGTTGGGTGGGTCACAGCTCCATGTAAACAATAAAAAAGATCCCGCCCACAGTACTGAATGAGAATTAAAGAGCATGGTTTTTCTGGGATACACGAATTTCAAACCAGCACACCTACCTTGAATTGGACAGTTCACATCTCCATGAAACCAATATAATCAGAAAGTCTCTCCCACAATAGGTCTGCACTCACAAGGTGAATTAGAAGAACATGGCTTTTATAGGGTACATAACAGTGTCAAACCATCACAACATCCTAAGTCTATAATAATGTAGTTTGAGTTGATGCCAGTATAATTTCAGTCAAATTGCACAATCTCTGCTCCTATATTCTCCTTTTCTCCACCTGCTTTATGTTCTTGTCACATTTTATTTTTCTAACACTGTGATTTTATTGAAATAAGTTCACACAGTGCATTCCATTTGAAATATACAAACAGTGGCTCACGGTATCATTACATAGCTGTGCATTCATCATCATGATCAATTTTAGAACATTTTCATAACTACTGAAAAAGAAATAAAAGTAGAAAAGAAAACCCCAAATATCTAATACTCCTTATCTCCCTTATTACTGACCCTTGGTATTGGTATGGTAATTTGTTACTGTTGATGAAAGAATATTAAAATATTATTGTATACTATAGTCTATGGTTTGCAATAGGAACATTTTTTCCATATACTCCTCTATTATTATCTTTTTTTCAATTCTATTGTACATTTGTTCTAGTTCATGAAAGAACTCTTAAGTATTTCTGCAGTAAATTGCAACCATTGTCTATCACAAGTTACACTGTGTTGTATCTTCCTATACTTTTAACCTCCAGCTTTCCTTCTGGTGACATGTATGACTCTGAACGTCCCCTTTCTACCACATTCACCCACAATTCAGCCCTGTTAATTATACTCACAATAACGTGCTATTGTCACTCTATCCATTTCCAAATGTTTTTAAGTTCAACCTAGTAAAAATTTCTGTACATATTAAGCAACTGCTCCCCATTCCCTAGCCTCATTCTATCTCCTGGTAACCTGCATTCTGCACTTAATATCTGTGAGTTTACATATTAAACTTAGTTATATTTGTGAGATCATACAATATTTGTCCTTTTGTGTCTGATTTATTTCATGTAATGTAATGTCCTCAAGGTTCATCCATGTTTTGCATGTGTCAGGACTTCATTCTTTTTTTACAGCTGAATAATATTCCATCGATGTATATACCACATTTCATTTAGTCATTCATCAGTTGATGGACATTTGGGGCTTCCATCTTTTGGAAATTGTGAATAATGCCACTGTGAACACCTGTTTGTAAATATTTGTTCACATTCCAGCTTTCAGTTCTTTTGAGTATATACCTAATGGTAGAATTGCCAGATCATATGGCAGTTCTATACATTGCTTCCTGAGGAACTCTCAGCATGCGTTCCACCATGGCTGTACCATTTACATTCCCACCAGCAGTGAATAAATTGTTCCTGTTTTTCCATATGTTCTCCAACACTTGTAGTTTACTGTTGTTGTTTTTATACTGGCCATTCTAGTAGCTGTGAAATGATATCTCATTGTGGTTTTTGCTTTGCATTTCCCTGATAGCTCATGAAGCTGACCATCTCTTCATGTGCCTTTTGTCATTTGTATAGCCTCTTTGGAAAAATGTCTATTCATGTCTTTTGCCCATGTTTTAGCTGGGTTGTTTGTCTTTTTATTGTTGATTTGTGGGATTGCTTTATATATTCTGGATATCAAACCTTATCAGATATGTGGTTGCCAAATGTTTATTCCCATTGAGTCAGCTGCCTTTTCACCCTTTTGACAAAGTCCTTTGAAGCAGAGAAGTATTCAGATTTGAGGAGGTCCCATTTAACTATTTTTTGTTTCACTGCTTGTGTTTTGGGTGTAAAGTCTAAAAAACTCCTGCCTATCACTATATCTTGAAGCTGTTTCCCTAAATTTTCCTCTGGGAGTTTTATGGTACTGGTTCTTGTATTTAGGTCTTTGATCCATTTTAAGTTAATCTTTGTATACGATGCGAGATGGGGTATTCTTTCATCTTTTGGATATGAATATCCAGTTCTGACAGTGGGCATTCTTGTCTTGTTCCTGATCTTAGAGGAAAAGCTTTCATTCTCTCACCATTGAGTATGATGTTAGAGGTAGGTTGTTCATATATGCCTTTTATCATGTTGAGCAAGTTTCCTTTTATTCTTACCTTTTAAAGTATTTTTATCAAAAAAGGATGTTGAGTTTTATCAAATGCCTTCCTGTGTTGAGATGATCATGTGGTTTTTCCCTTTTGATTTGTTAATGTGGTGTCTTACATTAATAATTTTCTTGTGTTGAACCACCCTTGCATACCTGGAATAAACCCACTCTTCGTGTTTTGTTTTTTTTTTTGCATGGGCAGGCATTGGGAATTGAACCCGGGTCTCCAGCATGGCAGGTGGAATTCTGCCATCGCCTGCCCAAAACCCACTCTTTTTATGTGTTGTTGGATTCAGTTTGCAAATATTTTGTTTAGGACTTTTGCTTCTGTATTCATTGGAGAGACAGGTCTTGTTTTCTTGTAGTATCTTTATGAGGCTTCGTTACTACTGTGATGTTGACTTCATAGAATGACTTAGATAGTGTTCCCCTTTCTTCAATATTTTGGAAGTATTTTAGCAGGAATGGTATTAATTCTTCTTGGAATGCTTGGTAAAATTTGCCTGTGAAGCCGTCTGTTCCTGGGCTTTTATTTGTTGGGATTTTTTTGATGATTCATTCAACCTCTTGTGATTGGTTTGTTGAGGTCTTCTATTTCTTCTCGAGTTGGTATAGGTAGTTTGTGTGTTTCTAGGAAATTGTCTGTTCCATCTAAATTGTCTAGCTTTTTGGCATATAATTTTTCATAGTATCCTCTTATAATCTCTTTTATTTCTTACGCATCCATGGTAGTAATCCCCCTCTTGTTTCTGATTTTATTTTCATTTTCTTTCTTGTTATCTTTGTTAGTCTAGCTAGAGGCTAGTCAATTTTATTGATTTTCTTGAAGAACCAACTTTTGGTTTTATTTCTCTTGTGTTTGTTTATTCTCCATTTCATTAATTTCTGCTCTGATCTTTGTTATTTCTTTCCTTCTTGCCTTGGGATTAGTTTGCTGTTTTTTTCTCTAGTTCCTCCAGTTATTCAGCTAGACCTTTGATTTTAGCTTTAAGGCTATAAATTTCCCTCTCAGCACCACCTTTGCTGCATGTCGTAAGTTTTGATATATTGTGTTCTCATTTTCATTTGTCTCGAGATATATACTGATTTCTTTTGCAATTCCTTCTTTGACCCACTGATTTTTAAGAGTGTATTGTTCAACCTCCATATATTTGTGAATTTTCCAATCTCCTGGTTGTTAGTGATTTCCAAGTTTATTCCATTATGGTCAGAGATAGTGCTTTCTGTAATTTCAGTCTTTTAAAATTTATTGGGACCTCTATTGTGCCCCAGCAAATGCTCTATCCTGGAGAATGTTCCATGAACATTTGAAAAGAATGTATCTTGCTCTTTTGGGGTGCAGTATTCTATATATATCTTTTCGGTCTAGTTCATTTATCATATTATTTAGGTTCTCTCTTTCCTTATTGATCCTCTGTTTAGATGGTCTATCTATTGAAGAGGGTGTATTGAAGTCACCCATTATTACTGTAGAAACTTCTGTCACTCTATTCATGAGTGTTTGCCTCATGTACTTTGGGGCAGCTTGATTAAGTACATAAATATATGATATTTCTTCTTGATGAATTGCCCCTTTTATTCATATATAGTGTCCTTCTTTACTTCTCATAACATTTTTGCATTTAAAGTCTATTTTGTCTAATATTAGTATAGCTACTCCAACTCTTTTTTGCTTACTGTTTGCATGGAATATCTTTTTCATCTTTTCACTTTCAACTAATATGTATATTTAGGTCTAAAATGAGTCTCTTGTAAACATCATGTAGATGGATCATATTTTTTTCTTCAGTCTGCTAATCTGTGTCTTTTGGGGAGTTTAATCCATTTACATTCAGTGTTATTACTGTAAATTACAGTTATAACTTCAGCCATTTTATCCTTTGGCTTTTATCTGTCAGATTTATTTTTTCTCTCTTTTTATTCTTTTAGTTACCCTTACTAATACTCTACCTTTCTGTACCATGCTCCAGGACTGTTTTAGTTTGCTAAAGCTGCCAGAATACAATATATCCAAAATGGAATGGCTTTTATAAAGGAAATTTATTGTGTTGCAAGTTTACAGTTATAAGGCCAGAAAAATGTCCAAATGAAGGCATCCAAGAAAAGATACTTTGATTCAAGAAACTCTGATGTCTGTCATATGGGAAGGCACTTGGCTGGCATCTGCTGGTCCTCGTTTCTGGTTCCATTGCTTCCAGCTTCTGATTTTAGTGGTTTCCTTTCTAAGCATCTGTGGGCCTTCACTTAGCTCCTCTGGGACATAACTCTGGGTTCTGGCTTGCCTAGCATCTCATGGGAAGGCTCATGGCAATGTCCTGGGCTCTACCCATGCCTAGGCATCTGTTCTCTCTAATTACACTCTAAGCATCTCCAAATATCTGTGTCTCTGTCAGCTCTGAAGCTACTGTTCTCCAAGTGTCTGCATCTGAGATTTCTCAAAAATATTTCCCTTTTTAAAGGACTCTAGTAAACTAATCAAGTTCCATCTTGAACAGGTATAGTCACATTTCCATCTAATCAAAAGGCCATACCCACAACTTGGGTGTCACATCGCCACAGAAACAATCTAATCAAAGTTTCCCACCCTAAACAATAGGTCTGGCTTCACAAGGTTGGATCAGGATTAAAACATGGCTTTTATGGGGTTCATAATAGTCTCAAACTGGCATAAGGCCTCTACTGTCTTTTCTTTTCATCTAGCTGGACTCCCTTTAGTAGTTCTTGTATGGGCAGTCCATTATTAAACTCTCTCAGCTTCTGTTTATCTGTTAATATTTTAAACTCTCCTTCTTATTTGAAGGGCAGATTTTCTGGATGGAGAATTCTGACTGGCAATTTTAATCCTTCAGTTTATCTTCAATATATTGGACCATCTCCTTCACCACTGTATAGTGTCTGATAGGAAATCAGCAATTAGTCTTACTTGGCTTTCCTTGTTTGTCATGAATTGCTTTTCTCTTGCTGCTTTCAGGATTTTCTCCTCTTTGACATTTGACAGTCTGATTAGTATGTGTCTTGGTGGAGTGGGTCTATTTGGATTTATCTGTTCGAAGTATGTTGGGCTTCTGGGATTTGCATATTTGTCTTTTATAAGAGTTGAGAAATTCTCAGTCTTTATTTCCTCATATATTCTTTCTGGCCCTTTTCCCTTCTCTTCTCCTTCTGGGATACCCATAATGCATATGTTTTTTGTTAGTTTGTTTGTTTTGCATAGGCAGGCACCGAGAATTGAACCTGTGTCTCTGGCATGACAGGTGAGAATTCTGCTACTGAGCCACTGTCACACCACCCAATGCATATATATATATATATATTTTTTTTTTTTTTTTACATGGGCAGACACCAGAAATCGAACCCGGGTCTCTGGCATGGCAGGCGAGAACTCTGCCACTGAACCACCATTGCCCTGCATATGTTTTTGTACTTTGTATTATCAATCATTTCTGAGACCCTGCTCAAATTTTTGATTTGTTCTTTTGTCTGTTCACATTTAGTTGCTTTGTCTTCTAGTTTGCTGACCCTTTCTTCTGCCTCTTCAAATCTGCTGTTATATGTCTCTAGTATATTTTTAATTTCATTTACAATGTATTTCCATAAGTCTGTTAATTTTCTTTGTATTCTTTCAAATTCTTCTTTACGTTCTCTGCATGTCTTAATATTTTTTATGTCTCAATGCATACTTTCCTTCATTTCTTTGAATTGATTCAAGATATTTGTTTGAACATCTTGGATCAGTTGTTCCATATTTTTGTCTCCTCTGACTTTTTAACTAGTTCCTTTGGGCCATTTGTTCCTGGGTTTAAGTATTCCTTCTGATTTTGTGCTAATATCCGGTTGTTTGATTATCTTAATGGGCCAATTGTGAAGGTTGTTTTCTCTCTCTTGTTGAGGATTTAGTTTCGCCTGGGTTTGTATTAGGGTACTGCTTTGACAGTTGGATCATCAGTATTCCCTAGCCAAAACGTGGCTGCATTACCTGGGCAGGGGGTGTAGACCAACTGCAATGGTCCTGGGCTAGGGTCTGGAGAGGCTCCAAACAGCCCTGCTTTTTCCCCATGCACTGTCTGGTCTGCCCAGTTAATGGCACTTTTCAGTTACTTATTTTGGCCTAGTTCATGACACTTGTCAATGTCTGACCAGGCTGAGCTGAAACTATGGAGATCTCACTTCACTAGACCATATCTGACTCAGTGTTGGGCTGTGTCACTATCTGTTATTTGTGGCAGAGGACTCCCACAGCCACCCCCAGGCATGGATTGAGCCTTCTGTTGCTTCTTCCCTCAGAGGTAGGGGATAGGTGCCAGGAGCCATGGCTGGAATTGCAGTCTCTGCTCATTTTTTCTCAATCTCTTTGTCCTGCACTGACCTGGGCATTTCAATGTCCTCCCCTGTCTTCCAGGTCCCAAACAGTTGATTTAGTTTCTTGCTGGCTACTTGCTGCTTTGGGAAAAGAAGTAGATTTTGCCATTCCCTCCCTAGTCCTCCATTTTGGAAGCCCCTCCTTTGTGCTGTTTTGTATTCAACACTCCCTGGTGGCTTGAGTCCTACCATGGGTCCCTGTGGACTTGGGTCTCTGTGTCTGAATATAGATGGGGACTTGTCTTATTACTGAAAGATTTTATAGTTTGTGTCCCCAGTGGGAGCCTATGCCATCTGCTGCTTCTGGGAACTTCTCAAGCTGCATGGGACCAAGTGAGGGAAAAGAAAGAGGGCTGGCTAGTCTGGGATGGAAGTTTCTTACCTGATATTTTTCTCTTTCTTTGATTCAGCATTTGTGGGATCCTTCTCCAGTCTTAACCTTCCTTCAGAGTTCTGAGCAAATGAGGTTTGACCTTTTTTTCCTGCTGAATCTCTGGGAAGAGGTTTTCATTATATGTCTTATGTTGCCATATTGATGACTCCACATATTTCATTTTATACCTTGTATGTATTATAATATTTTTAAGCATTTATACTTTAGATCATTAATAAATAAAGAGTTAAAATCCAAGTATAATAAAGCTGACATTTATATTTACCAATGTAATTACCTTGTATAGGATTCTTTTTCATATGGCTTCGGGTTACTGTCTGGGACCTTTTCTTTCCTTCTAATAGACGCCTTTTGGTATTTCTTGTAAGGTAGGTATAACAAACTCTTTTAGATTTTTTCTGGGAATGTCTTAATGTTCCCCTCAGTTTTGAAGGGTCATTTTGTCAGATATTGGATTTTTTGATTGACACCTTTCTTCTTTCAGCTTTTAAAATATTAATCCAATGTTTTCTGGCTTCCATAGTTTCTGATAAAGAAATTGGCACTTGTATGAGATGAGTATTTCTCTCTTGCTACTTTTAGGATTCTGTCTTTGACCTTTGACATTTTTACTATAATGGATCTGAGTGTAGTTCTCTAGAGTTTACTCTATTTGGAGATTTGTTGAGCTCCTTGGATGTGTGTATTCGTGTATTTAATTTAAAAAATTGTTAAGTTTTCAGCCATTAATTTTTCAAATATTCATTCTTCCCTTTGCTCTCTTCTTCTGGGAGTCTCATAATGCAAATATTGGTATGCTTCATGGGTTCCATGGGCCCCTTTAGCGCTGTTCCCTTTTATTGTTCTTTTTTCTTTCTGCTCCTCAGCTTGAATAACTTCAATTTTCCCCTCTTCACATTTGCTAATATTTTATTTGCACATTCTGCTGTTGTGTATTCATCTGCTTTTGAATACCTCTGCTGAATTTTTTTCTCCTCATCAACATAATTTGTTCATTCCTCTTTAAAATTTTTAATTCATGTATCTTGCCTGGGGCAGTTGGAGCCTGAGAATCCTTGCAGTTCTATCTAATGAGGTATTTAGTAGTAGAAACAAAGCAAAAAAAAAAACCTTTCATAGCAGGCCCCCCAGGTTTGTTAATCAAGAGCTTAAGTTGTTACGTTGTTCTATGTATCTCCAGCCTTTATATTCCTCCCTTTTTTTTAAGGGTCCAGTCCTTTTCAGATATTTTTGTGCTGTCCAATCCAAAAAGCCTCTGTTGTTCCCCACCTCCCCCATCAGCCCTACTCCCTCTCTGCCAGGGCAAAAACTCCTAGTACCTTTAGCTCCAGGTTGACCTGAACTGGGGGCCTATTTTCAGTAGTCAGAATTTGTTAATTAATTCCACAATTGGAGCTTGGTTGAGCTAAGCCCCTCCTGCTAGTAAAGTCTCTTTCATTTCCCCTTGGGAACCAGGCTGCCATCCCTGTGGGGGAGGGGCACTGGCCTACACGGCTTGGGGGACTTACAGTTCTCTGTGGGGTCATAGCCAGTCCAGCTTGTCTAGACTAGGGTACACTGTGTATCTGGTCACTGATGTGACCCCAGCAGTTGTTCTGTACAGTTTCTAGGAATTTACTAGCTGCTCTGGAAGACAAACCAGATTCCATACCTTACTAAGCTGCCATCTTGCCTAGAGCCACTTTAAAAAGGATGCTGGCAACAAAGAGTTAGCAGGATTCTGTTCATGTATCTTGATTTTCTTTAACTCTTTTCCTTGTTTACTCTTAGTTTATTCCATTTATTTAGAATAGTTGACTTAAGGTCTTTGATTAGTAATTCCAGTGTGTGCTTTTCCTCAGAGTTAGTTACTGTTGTTTTAATTGTTCCTTTGTATGTGCCAACTATTCGTGTTTCTTTTTATGCCTTGAAATTTTTTTATTGACTTCTTTGGACTTTTGGTTATTTTGATGAGTTTACCCTAGAAATCAGATTCTCCCCTTTCTGCAGGGTTTGCAGGTGCTTTTCTTTTTTTTCTTTTTTTTTTTGAAGGCTGTGGTTTAAACTGGCTATGTGTTGAGACTCTCCATAATGCTGTCCAAATTTACAGTTTCAGCCTTTCTAAGCATGTGTGTGGCCCTGAACATGCACCGTAGCTTTTGAAAATTCCCTTTTATATACAGATCCTCTTGGATGGCCTGACTTTCCTTCCAAAAACAGAAACTCTCTTTGTTTCTCTTCATGCCCTGGTTCTGTGTTTTATGTATCAGCCATAACTTTTCACCTCCAATGGCTATGGTTTGCTATTTTCCATGGTACTTTTTATACCAGTTTTCATCTTTGCATCTCTTTCCTGTAAGAGAAGGAATTGGCTGAAAGAGGCACAGAGGCAGACCAACACACACAACAAATGTTATTCAGGCAGAGAACATGGTGGGGTTCGGAAGGGAGCTTTCAGTCCACCCAGGGAGGATAATGGAGGATCTTTTATATCTGAGGGACTCAGTGGGGTGGTAAGTGGCACGAGGTTTTGGTGAGTGTGGGACAGGAAAGGACCTTTGAGCCAGTGGCCCGGGGGAGGGAGCGAGCCTTTTTGACAGGAGAAGACCTTGCGTCGGTGGGGGATTTTCCGGGCCAGGTGGGGAAGGGTGATAAGTGGAATGTCCCAGGGCATGGCCTCCATTACTTTGTCTCCTGTTTGGGGTCCAAACCTATCACTCCCCTCATTTTCTAAGTTAGACAAAACAAATATTGCCTTAAGTCAATCTTCAGGTGGGTAGGTTTGTCCAAACAACAATGCACACTAAAATGAACACTCACTACCACACAGCCCACTTTTTCACTGGGAGTGCCACTGCACTGGGAACTGGGCCACCATCTCAGTTTTTCATTCTCAATATCACCGTTGCCCAAATTTGAATAAAACATCCTTGGTCATGAACCCACCCTGGCCCAGCAAGCTGTTGGCAAGGTGTCTAGGGGCATGTATTAAGTCACCTTGAGAACAGAGTGAACAGGGTACTCTTCCTTGCAAAGAGATTTGGGTAGACAAATTTTTTTTAGTACAATTTCTAAATTGATATTTAGTACAATGAATATTTCTAGTACAGAGGAAGAAGATGTTGTTTTAATAGTGTGGTAGTTAGATTCAGTGGTGTCAACTTGGCCAGGTGAAGGCACTTAGTTCTGTTGTTGTGGACATGAGCCAATGGTACGTGAACCTCATCTGTTGCTGATTAGATCTGCAGTAGGCTAGGAGGCATGCCTGCTGCAATGAATGAAGTTTGACTTCATTGGCTGGTGAAGCACAGCCCAAGCAGCTCAGCATACCTCATCTCAGCACTCGCAGCTCAGCCCAGGCCTTTGGAGATGCAGAAAGGAATAACCCTGTGGAAAGTTGTTGGAACCCAAAGGCCTGGAGAGAAGGCCAGCAGAGACCATTCTGTGCCTTCCCATGTAAGAAAGAACCTCAGTTGAAAGTTAGCTGCCTTTCCTCTGAAAAACTAATTAAATAAATCCCCTTTTATTAAAAGCTGATCGGTCTCTGGTGTGTTGCCTTCCGGCAGCTAGCAAACTAGAACAAATAGTGTCTGTGTAATTGGCACTGATAGAGAATGTGTTGTAGAACATAGCATTGATGTCTATTAAAACTTAGAACTAAAGGCTTTTTCCTACAGCCCACCTCAAAATGTCAACCCACCTGACCTTTTGGATCTATTTTTCTTTTCTGTTTTATCATTTATTCACTTAATTTTCTTATTTTTTATTAAGGCAGTAAAATTCACCTCTTTGTTTTCTGCAAGTTTTGGTAATGTATATAGCCATGTAACTACCACAGTAAGATTTATAATAGTTCTGTCATCTCACGTAATTCTTTTGTGCCTTTTGGTAGTCAATCCCTACCACTAACCTCAGCCCTTGGCAGACACTAATCTGTTTTCTCCCTTACAGTTTTGCCTTTTTCAGGATGTCATATATATGGAATCATATACTATGTAGCCTTTTGAATCTGGCTTTTGTTACTTAGTAAAATGCATCCACATTATCACATGCATCAGAAGATCATGACTTTTTAAAATGAGACATGACAAAAAGATTTTATTAAGGTATAACATACAGTGTACTCTTTAGTGTACAGTTTTGTACACTAAAGTTCTATGAATTTTGACAAATGATTAGTCAGGTAACTACCAACGCAAGACAGAACAGTTCCTTCACCTGTAAAAACTCCCACATCCCTCCTTGAGATTACCCCCTCCTCCAGTCCTAGATAACCACTGATCTGACCTCTGTTCCTATAATTTTGCCTTTTCCAGAGTATCAAATAAATGGAATCATATGGGATATAAACTTTTTAAAAATGCAACTTTATTGAGGTATGTTAAATATTCACATACCGTATAATCATCCAGATTGTACAGTGTTTCATGGTATCATCATATAGCTGTGCATTTATCATCACATTATTTATTTTTTGTCTTTTTTTAATCTGTTCCTACATAAAGGGAATGTCATTCACAAGGTTTTTATAATCACATGGTCACACCTTTAAAGCTCTGTAGTTATTCAGTCATCTTCAGGAATCAAGGCTATTGGATTACAGTTCAGCAGTTTCAGGTATTTCCCTCTAGCTACTCCAGTAATCAAAAACTGAAAGGAGATATCTCTATATTGCATAAGAATAACCTCCAGAATAACCTCTCAGCTCTATTTGAAATCTCTCAGCTACTGAGACTTTATTTTGATTCATTTATTTTCCCTTTTTTAGTCAAGAAGGCTTTCTCACTTCCATAATCCAGGGCCAGGCTTATCCCCTGGAGTCACGTCCCATTTTGCCAGGGAGATTTACACCCCTCACAGTCATATCCCACGTAGGCGGGAAGGCAGTGAGCTCACCTGCAGCGTTGGGCGAGAGAGGGCACATCTGGCTATCAAAGAGGTTCTGTGGGGGTTATGCCTATGATTAGACGTAATCATATTGTGTTCCTTTAATTCTTGTCTGTACTGAGCATTATCAGCAAACATACACATACTCACAAATATACTTTGCCAGTTTGAAGGATCAGTGGGTATCTTGGCATTTATTTAAAAAAAAAAATGGGTGTCTCAGCTTAGCTTCTACTTTGCAGGAATGAGTTTCATAAGAGCAAGCCCCAAGATCGAGGGCCTGGCCCATCAAATTGGCAGTCCCCAATGACTGTGAAAAATATCAGGTCTTCCCCAGGTGGGAAAGTTTAATATTTCTGCCTTTTCCCCATGTTCCTCAAAGGACTTTGAAAATATTTTTTAATTTTCTTCCCAGATTACTCTGGGATGTATTGGGGCAGGATATAATCTTTTTTGAGTTTGGTTTCTTTCACTTTGCATAGTGCCTTTGAGATTCATCCATATTATTGTCTGTATCAGTCTGTTCCTTTTTATTGCTGAGTAGTAGTCCATTGTATGGCTTTATCACAGTTTGTTTTTCCATCTACCAGTTAAAAGACATTTAGGTTATTTCCAATTTGGGGCAATTATGAATAATACCACTATAAATTCATTTAGGTTGGTTTGTAACCTAAGTTTTCGTTTCACTTGAGTAAATAACTAGGAATGGATTACTGGGCCATAGTAAGTATGTGTATACTTTTATATTAAAAACATAAACAAGTAGGACATATTTCATGTAAGAAAATGAGAAAAGAGAAATGACAGAAAATAAAAATCACTTATTGTACCTTTTAGAAGTCACCACTGTTAATTTTTTGTTACATGTGCTTTTACATTTTTCTATGAATATATGCTAACTATTAGATAAAATAGGGTTTTGCAATTATACTTTAAAATGAGCCCTTTTCATTAAACTATGTAATAGGAACATCATTCCATGTCAACACAGATACTTCTGTATTCCACTCTGTAGATGTAACAAATTTTATTCAAGCAATGTGTAGGGCATTTAGACCTATCCTGTGGTAAATTTTCATATGGCTAAATCTGCATGTTCATCTTCTGTTTTCATGAGGTAAAGTCTAGGAAGTAGATTGCAGAGTCAAATGCAATGCAACTTTTTAGAGGCTCTTGATACTTGTTGCCAAAGTGGCATCTATTTACAGTTTTCTGCAATGAATAATGTTGCTTTTGTTCCTTTCTATTCTTC
The DNA here is from genome assembly GCF_023851605.1 of Tamandua tetradactyla. NCBI lineage: Eukaryota > Metazoa > Chordata > Mammalia > Pilosa > Myrmecophagidae > Tamandua > Tamandua tetradactyla. The sequence continues at coordinate 112,275,365 of NC_135333.1, forward strand.
TCTGTACTGAGCGTTATCATCAGACATACCCTTTGGCAAAGTGTATTTGCATGTGTATCTCGGCATTAATTTTTTTTAAAAAAATGCGTCTCAGCATTTGTGGAAAAAAAAGTTCTTCCTATTCCAATCCCAACTGTAACAACTGTGGTTTTAGTTTTTGATATTCTAACCCATAGAAATTTGCTGTTGCTGCTTATTCATTTATTTATTTAAAACTCTCATGCTGTAGTAGTTAATTCTGTTTTTTTGTTTTGTTCTTAAAATTTTATTGTGGTAACATATATAAAACAAAATTTTCCATTTTGACCATTATAATTGTACAGTTTATGGTATCAATTACTTTTACATTGAGCAACTGTAACCACTGTCTGTTAACAAAATGTTGTTATCCCCTGAACTGAAATATCTATCCTCACTAAGCAGTGCCCCCCTTTTCCTTCCTCCCCTCAGGCCTGATAACCTCTAATTTACTTCCTATCAATTTAAATATGGTTATTCTAGATGTTTCATATAAGAGGAATCAAAGGGGCACAGGTAGTTTGGTGGTAGAATTCTCACCTGCCATGTGGGAGACCTGGGTTCTTTTCCTGGCCCATGCACTCCAAAAAAATTTTCTTTTTTTCAACAAATGCTGCTGTGATAATGGGATATTTACATGACAAGAATGAAATATTACCCCTACCAGAGCATACAAAAAGAGAGAGAGAGAGAGGAATCAAGCATTTTTGTCCTTTTGTAGCTGGCTTATTTCAGGTAACAGTGTTTTCAAGGTTAATTGCTTCTTGTCCTTACTTTTTAGTGTCACGTTTTAGAGAATTATTTTTCACATCAATTGTATATATTCACCCATATTTTCCTTCTGGTTTAATTTTTAAAATCTTATGCTAATTTAACATACAAAATGTTTCATTCTAGAAAATTTCAAAAACTTACAAAAGTAAAGAGAATAGTTTAGTAGCATCCCATATATCCATTACCTAATTTCAAGTTATTAACTTATAACTGATCTTGTTTCATCTCTACCATCATTAGCTCCCTACCACCTAAATTACTTTGAAAGAAACCTTATATATCACTTCATTTCTAAAAGGTTGGAACTCTTCTTTAAAAATATTCTTATATCTAAATATTTAATACATCTGGAGTTTATTTTGGTGTTTAGTGTAGCTCAGAGATCAGAATAAGTTTATTTATGTTTACAAATGGTTAGTTCATTGTACCTATACCATTAAGTTAATAATCCATCCTTTTGCCCATCGTTCAGAAATGCTACCTTAATAATAAATTAAATTCATATGTACTTGGAGCTATTCTTCTGTACTTAGATCTATTTCTGGACTTTCTGTTCAGTGATCTTTATCTTTTTTCCTACATCATGATAATTATGTTGACCTCTTACAAAATATGAAAGTAGGACTACATTTGTTTTTCTATTAAACTAACGTGGGAAAAATTAGTGGGATATTAAGAATATTTACTTGGTTTTATAAGTATATTATAACAAGAACATTTACTTTCTTTCAGAAATCCTTTAATTTGGAGAGCTGTAATTGGAACTAATAATGTTTATAAGCACTATTCATATACTAAGAAGATAAAAATTAAATCAATCATTGTTCATCCAGATTTTAATTTGGAATCTTATGTAAACGATATTGCACTTTTTCATTTGAAAAAAGCAGTGAAGTATAATGCCTATATTCAGCCTATTTGTCTACCTTTTGATGTTTTCCAAAACCTGGACCGAAAAACAAAATGTTTCATAGGTGGTTGGGGAAGAACAAAAGAGGAAGGTAAATATAGTCTGAATTTTATTGATATACATTTTTCAGGTTATTGACATAGGAGAGTCAACATTTTTAGATATTTCTCTATCTTTATATCATGTATTTGAAAAATAGGTCTTTATAAACCAACAAAAATGAAATGTCTATTTTTTATTTTTATTGTATTTTTTATTTTATTTTTTGTTGTATTTTTTTCTTGCTTGTGGGAAGGAGAAAACTCTCCTCCAGAGCAGAAATAAAGACTTTTTATGGTGACACATGCCAAGATACTTCAGCGTTTAAACATTTTCAGGTCCAAGTGTTTCTTTAGTTCCAAAGACTTACAGATGATGGAGACAACTATGTGGCAGAAATGCCTATCTAAGTAATAAACTTCCAGCTGTAAGGAATCAAAATTGGTTTCCTTTTGATTTAATGCCCTGTTTAGTATATGCAGGTTGATTGCCATGTATATTCTTTACTTGCCAGAGGGGCATTAAATATATGTTGTTGACTGCCTGAACTAATGAGAGGAATATAAAAAGTAGAAAACATAGTCTCTGCCTTTGATAATAATTGCCATGTGGGAACATTTACCATATTTTAGGCACTGTTTAAATGTATTACTTTATTTTATTTGATTCTCCCACTCTCATTTACTGAATTGAGGACTTCAGAGGTTAAGAAGCTGGAACACTAAAGTCTAATGTAGTTGTTAAGTGTTCAAACCGTTCTCAAGGAAATCATAGTCCAGTTAGGAATATTTCAGATTAAGGACTGTGACTTTTTTTTCCCCTACTCTGTGTATGTCCTAGCATTTAAATATTTGTGGATTATTTAAATAGGATAGAGATAAATATAGGAAAGACCTGTTAATTATTATTTTTCTTTTTATTATCCATGAATACTCTCTAAGGAAAATAAGGAAAGCAACATGGTGTACAGAAAGAACAGGAGCTTAGAATGCCCAGGGACAAGTTGATGAATCTTTAACAACAGTTAGAACTATGATAGGAGCGATGACCACTTATTCAGTTCTGGATACTTAATAAAATGCAAGGCATTTTACATGTATTATCTTATTTAATAACTTGTGGGGATCAAGGAACAAAGCTTGCCCAAGTGGAATGGGGTACTTCCCATAAAGGTGAAGTTCATATTATGCTCTTTATATAAGAGTGATTCAGACACATGTCCCAACATATAGTTCATATATATAATTTGCTTCAAATATAATGGCATAGGAGGGTCAAAAGGAAAAGAATGGGAAAGCAGGAATAGGTATTGGTATCAGATAATGTAAATTGAAGAGTAGAGAAATTTACAGGGATAGTGAAGATATTACATAATGATAAAAGATTCAGTCTGTCAAGTCATAACAATCCTAAATGTGAATGCAGCAAACAACAGAAGCCTACTGTTGTTTCTTGAACACTGAACATACACTTTCTATATGACCCAGCAATCATATTCCTGGACATTTATCCCAGAGAGAAATGAAAACATATCCACACATAAACCTGTACCTGAATGTTTTTATTTGTAATGGCTGAAAACTAAAAATAACCAAAATGTCCTTCAATAGGTGAATGGTTAAACAAACTCTAGTACATCCTTACTGTGGAACACTACAAGCAATTAAAAGGATAAAACTATTGCTATATGCAACAACTATGTACCAAAAGGGTATTCTTAAATGATGGCCAATTTCAAAAGGTCACATATTTCAAGATTCCATTTATATAACATTCTTCAAATGACAAAATTATAAAACTGGAGAATATATCACTGGTTGCCAGGAGCAAGGGGGTTTGGTAGCATAGGGGAGATTTCTGTGACTGAATAGGTCTATATCTTGATTGTTGTATAATTATATGAATCTACATGATGAAGTAGCATAGAACTATATGTACACATTGTACCACTGTCAGTTTCATGGTTTAGATATTGTCCTATAGTTACATAAGATGTAACTGGAGGAAAGTGGGTAAAGAGTACACTCTTTACTGTACGGATAAAGAGTACGCTCTTTACTGTACCTCTCTGTACTGTCTTTTGCAACTTCCTAATACTTATAATTATTTCTAAAATTTTTTTTTTGTTAAAAAAAAAAATACCACCAAAACATCCATAACCCTTACCCAGTTCTCCAAATTGTAAGGAAAACTGCCTAATGGGGAAAATATATAACTACAAATACCACTCATGTGGATTTGCTCCCCCAAATCATACTACCTGAGTAGACCAAAAAGCTTCAAGCTAAGAATTTACTTTAAATAGGTCCTAGACTGGTACTCTCCTCAGATGTCTGACAAAATCAAACACAAATCATAAGCAGATCATAATTTCTTCAAAATTACTAAGTACCAAAAGAAAACAAGTTACCATGAATAAGAGCAGAAGCAACATATATCAGAATAAGACCTGCAAAGATTTCAGACGTTGGAATCATGAGAGACTAGGAAATGTGTGTAAGAATAAAAGATATGCTTAATATTTGAATTTCAAATTCCTTTGATGAACATTTGTGGAATATCTACGTTTTAGTTATGAATAAAGCTGCTGCAGACTTTCTTGTTAAAAAAGAAGATATATTTAAAAATATTAATTAGGTTTCCTGGACCATGCACCCCCAAATATATATATATATATAAATTAGGGCAGTGTGACGGTGGCTAAGTGGCAAAATTCTCACCTGCCATGCCGGAGACCCGTGTTCAATTCCTGGTACCTGCCCATGCAAAAACAAAATAGTAATTAAAATTTGGTAAGGATATATTAAAAGTACCAAACAACTATGGTAATTTAAAAACATAGCAACTGAAATAAACTCAGTAGGCTAAAGTGGTACCAGATCAGAAGGCACTTAGGATTATCCAAAGATTAAAATCAATCAAATTTTGGCTCACAATCAAAGATCACCTAACATATAAGGTAACAAATAATTAATAATGAAAATCGACAGAAATAATGAAACAGATTAAGTTCCCAAAGAGTTCTGATATTAACATTTTAGATAGGAGAATAAAATAAACATGGGAAATGTTTAAAGAAATAAAAAGTCAAATTAAAAATAAGAGGCTATCTAAAATGACCAGGCATATTTGAAAGAAAAAAATAAATAGAATCTTTAAAAATGAAAAATATAATTGTTAAAATTTAAGCTCACTGCATGAGCTAAATTTCAGATTAGACACAGCTGAAGAAATTGTGAAAATAATTTAAAGAAATGACATAGAGAAAGAGAAAATATGAAAGAAAGAATTAGAGGGAGAAAATGAGAAAGTCTAACACACACCTTACTGGAGTCCTACAGAAGAAAGAATAAAGAGAATGGAGGAGAGGCAATATTCAATGTTTTTTTTAAATTATTTATTTATTCATTTATTTTATTTTTTGCACGGGCAGGCAATGGGAATCGAACCTGGGACTGGCAGGTGAGAACTCTGCCTGCTGAGCCACCATGGCCTGCCCTTTCAATGGGTTTTAACTGAAATGTTTCTTTACTTGATGAAAGACATGAATCCAGACATAGTAAGTACAGTATCAACCAAGTAAAAAATGTAATAATGCCTTTTCATACATTTTAGTGAAATTATAAAACAAAAAACAAAGATCTGAAATACAACCAGAGAAAAAAGAAAAATCCTTGTAAAAGAACTACAGATTGGCTTTCAGAAAAATCAAGAGCGATAATGAAATCCAAAAGACAATGAAATAGCACCTTCAAGTTACTGAGAGAAAATGGCTGTGAACCTACAACTATGTATCCAGCAAAACTGTCATTCAAGAATAAGTGAAGAAAAATGGAATTTAATACAAATTCTTTCACCAAAAGCAATGAAAGATAAATCAGAAAGAAGTAAATTTATGCCAGAATGGAGGTATGAGATATGAAAGAATAATGAGTAAATAAATTGGTAAATATATAGGCAAATGTAAATAAACATTGTCTCCATACAACATTGTTTTTCAAATGTGGATTTTTTTTTCTGTAGGGGACATATGGCAATATTAGGAGAAATTTGGGGTTGCCACGACTGAAGCAAGAGGTTTGCCAAGGGCAACCAGAGGATAGAAACCAGGAATGCCACTCAAGCATCCTACACTGCATAGGATGGCCCTTCCACTGTTACATCCCAACAAAGAATTATCTATCCCAAAATGCCGATAGGACCAAGACTGAGAAACGTTGAAATACAATTTAAAACTAATGTCTAATTGGCAAAAATTTTTCAAAGATATAATTTGAATACTAAAAAGCATGAGTTGCAGAAGGGGTGAGGAGAGTTAAAGAGTTAATATGTCCTTCTGTAATTCAGGAAAAATATTAAGATACCGATGAACATTAAACGTGAATGCTCAAAATGGAAGGGCAGCTTTTAATAACAGAAATAGAAGCATAACATAAACCAATAGAGAGTAACAAATGAAATAAGAAAGTAAAGACAAAAATCTTGATCAGTTAAAAAAAAAGGAAATAGACGTAGGAGAGGTGAAACAAATGGAAAGTACAAAATAAGACAGTAGGAACATCCTCAAGTATATTCATAATCACAATAAATGCTAATGGGCTAAATTACTTGTTAAAAGAGATAATCAGATTAAGGATCAGAGAATCTAGCTATATCATTATTCAAGGGGCACATAAAATTAAGGATATGGAAAGTTGAACAAAAAAACATATCAAGTAAATTCTAACTAAAAGGAAACTGGTGCTACCATAAAAAGAGGAGGTAAAATAGACTTTGAGACTATAATTATAATGGGTGAAGAAAGCCTTTATTTAATAACGAAGATTCAAGTCATCAGGAATATAAAACAATTGTAGGTTTGTGAGCCTAATAAACAGGATCCAGATCTATTAAGAAAAAAATTGCAGAGCAAGCATAACTTCACCATGATAGGAAAGGTTAACACAACTCTTAATTATTGGCATATCAGCAAGATAAAAATTGGTAAATTTTCTAATAAAATTAGAATATTTGAATAAAATTAGCAAGCTTGATTTGATAGACAAAATCAGAATTCTAAACCTCAAAATCAGAGATTTTTGTCTTTTCTAGATAGATGGAAACTATAAAAACCACTTGCTAGGCCATAAAGCAAATCTCAAAGTTCAAAGTATTTGTACTATACAGGCTATATACTCTGATTACAATGCGTTTAATTTAGAAATATAAAAGAGTGACAGGAATATTAGCTATGGTAATATGAATAGGTTGACAAATCTCCCACTAAAATAAGTATGAACTGGACAGAATTTTCGAAAACAATTATTTCAGGATTCTGGAAATCAAGTAAAAACACAACAAATTAAAGACCATTTATTAAAACTTATAGAAATTTTGTCAAGAAGAAGAATTTGCAACCTTCTTGCTTATGGATGCTCCCAACTCTCCCTTCCAGCTCAGTGCAGTTTTATCAAGAACAGAAGTTTTGCTGTCAGAGGTGGTGGACTTGATTTGGGGCAGAGGTTGAGAACACATGCTGGCGGCATTGTCAGTAAGAGTAATAAAGTCAGCAAGAGGTGAATGGAGAAAGAGGTTACAGCTCTGCTGGCCTGGGGTTGTGTTCCCAGGTGGGCCAAACAGTAAAACATCAGAAATTTGACAGGAAGATCCTGGAAATGAGAGAGCCACAAAATGACTCAATAAGCTCTCTAAACATCCCTGGCTTAATAGACAACTACATATTGGGGAAAGGGTGCAGAATGTGAGAAAGCCCAATATAAAGTATATTTAGAGTCAAAATATATTTGAGAACTGAATGAAGTTTGAATGTACTCCCCAACCCACACACGGATCTATCAGCAGAGGATATAGGCCTTATAGATTTAAGATATTGGAACACAACCACCTCCTAAATCATTGATTGGCCATTAAATTGTGCAGACACAGGAGCAATCACTATGAAGCCATGCTAAAAAAGTAAAAATCAGAAAACAAGAGCAGAAATGTCATCAGCCACATACTGTGGGGAGACACTCAGTTTAACTCCAGTAAAGTTACTTAAAATATGACAATAGCAATCCTCAAGGGAATGTTGAAATCCAGAATCACTACAATGTATTTTAGAAAATGCCTAGTTTTATAACAACAACAACAAAAAAGACATGCAAAGATATCAGGAAAGTGTGATTGGTATTCAATAAAATATGAATCATTCAATAGAAATTGACCCTGAGTAGGCACAATGTTGAATTTAGCAAAGACTTTTAAGCTTCTCTTTACATATCTTTAATAAATTTAAATTTAAGGAAACTGTTCAGAAAATTAAAGGAAAATGTGAAGATAATGAATTAACGAATAGGTAATGTCTAGAGAAATAGAAAATTTTAAAAAGATCCAAAAATTCTAGAGATTTGAGGTGACAGAAAAAAAAGAAAGGTAAACTTGAAGATACAGCACATAGAATCATCCATTCTGAAGAACATAGAGAAGAAATACTGAAAGATAAGCACTCAGAAACCAGTGGGACAACATCAAGTGTACCAACATAGATTTCCAAAAGGAGAAGAAAGAGAAAACATGGCAGAAACATTTTATGAAAAACATTAATTTACATAAGAAGATCAAGAAAATCAATTAATGTAAAAACAAAGATAGCTGCATCTAGACACATTGTAGCAAAACTGCTGAAAGTCTGATATAAAAAAAAGTGTTCAAGTTGTAAGAATAAAATAACTATTCATCTTAACAGGGAAAACAATGTGATTAACAGCTGCACTCTCATTAGAAAGAATGGAGTCCAGAATACAAAGGAATGACATATTCAATGTCCTGAAAGGAAAGAACGTCAACTAGGAATTCTGTATCCAGCAAAACCATTCCTCCAAAATGAAATTGAAAAAAAAAAATCTCAAATAAAAAAAGTGAGAATTGATTTTATGATTCCTTACATAAAAAAAAAGGAAGGATTGAAGGAAAAAAGTCCCAATGAAGGAAGGAAGGATGGATGTCCTTTGGGATGAAAGAAAATGACGACATACAGAAACTCAAATCCAAGGAAGAAATGAAGAGCACTAGATAGCATAATTGCACAAGTAAAATTAAATTCTATATAAATATATTCTTCTCTCTTCTTCCTTAGTTTATTTTTTAAAACCCACAAGATTTCATTAAAAAGCTATTACAGCACTTTATTGCTGCATTTTTATAAGAAATATAGATGTGATATACATGCCAATAACAGGACAAAGAAAGAGGGAAACAAAGGTACTAAACTGGAGGAAAGTTGCTATAGTTTACTGGAATTAGATCAATATTAACATAAAGGAAATTACTTCTGAAGCCACAAGAATAAAAAGGATTGTGACAGGATACTATGAACACTGTATGCCAACAAATTAGATAACCTAGATGAAATAGATAACCTTCTAGAAATACACAAACTATCTACACTAACCAAGAATAGAAGATCTTACAGATCAATAACAAGTAAAGAGATTGAATCATTAATCAAAAACCTCCCAGCAAAGAAAAGCCCAGGACCACATGACTTCACTGGTGAATTTTAACAAACATTCGAAGAAGAATGAACACCAATCCTGCTCAAACTCTTTCAAAAAATTTAAGAGGATGTAGTGCTCCCTAACCCTTTCATTAAGGCTAATATCACCCTAATACCAGAGTCAGATTGGTATCACAAAAAATAAAATTACATACCATTCTCTTTTTTTAATGTAAATGTAAAATTTCTCAACAAACTACTAGCAAAGCAAATCCAATAGTACATTTAAATATTAGACACTATGAGCAAGTGGGGTTTATCCTAGGTATGCAAGGGTGATTAAATATTAGAAAATAATTTATTACATTAATACAGCATATTTTAAAAACAAAATCATTTCAGTTGATGTAGAAAAGGCATTTGATGAAATTCAGCACCCTTCCTGATTAAAAAAACACTCAGAAGAAAAGGAATAGAAGGAAATATCCTTTACACATAAAGGGCATATATAAAGGGCATAGCTAACATCACACTCAATGATGAAAGACTGAAAGCTTTCCCTCTGAAATCAAGAAGAAGACAAGGAAGCCCTGTTATTCAACATTGTACTGGAAGTTCTTCCCAGAGCAATGAGACAAGAAAAAGAAAAGGCATCCAAATTGGAATAGCAGGAGGAAATTTTCCCTATTTGCAAATGACATGATTCTATAAACAGAAAATCCTGAAAGATCCACAACAAAGCACCTACACCTAATAAATGAATTCAGCAAAGTGACAGCATACAAAAAAATTTTGTAAATTTTCTTTATTAACAAGCTCTAAAGGAAATTAAGAATATATATATTATATATTATATATATTCTTTTTTTATTAATTAAAGAAAAAAGAAATTAACACAACATTTAGAAATCATTCCATTCTACATATGCAATCAGTAATTCTTAACATCATCACATAGATGCATGATCATCATTTCTTAGTACATTTGCATCGATTCAGGAAAAGAACTAGCAAAACAACAGAAAAAGATATGAATGTTAATATAGAGAAAAAAAGAATAATAATAGTAAAAAAAAAAAAGACAAGGAAAAAGAAAAAAAAAGACACAAACAAACAAATATATATTCTTAATAACAGCAAAAGGAATCAAATATCTGGGGATAAATTTTAACCAAGGGTGTAAAGAACCTATATATGAAAAACTAACAAAACATTATTAAAAGAAATCAAATAAGACCTAAATAATAGGATATTTCTTGCTCATTGTTTGTAAGATAAATTATTAACATGTCAATTTTACCAAACTCTATTTAAAGGCTCAATACAATCCCAGTCAAAATTCCAACAGCCTTCTTAATAAGGGTATGATATCCAGAATATATAAATAAATACTAAAATTCAACAACAAAAAAAACAACCCAATTTAAAAAATGAGTAAGAGACTTGAATAGATATTCCTAAGAAGATATATAAATGACCAAAAATGCACGTGAAAAGATGCTTAATATCTTTAGTTATTAGGGACATGCAAATCAAAACCACAATGAGATATGGTTTCACACCCACTCCAAACAGCTAGTTAAAAAAAAAAAAAAAAAAAGTTGAAGCAGATGTGGAGAAACAGGAACACTCATTCATTGCTGGGAATGTAAACTGTGCGGCCACTGTGGAAAAGAGTTTGGTCTTCCTCAGGAAGTTAAGAATAGAGTTACTATGTGATCCAGTAATTTCACTTGTAGATATATACTTCTAAGAGTTGAAATCAGGAACTCAGGCAGATATTTGTACATAATGTTTATAACAGCAATATTCACAATAGCCAAAAAGTGTAAGGAACCCAAGCAGCCATCATAGATGGCTGGATAAACAAAATGTGTTTACACATGGAATACACATGGAATGGAATGTTAACCATAAAAAAGGAATGAAGTTTGGATACATACAACAACTGGATAAACCTTGAGGACATTATTTAACAAAAACGAAGACATTAAAGAAGGAACAGAGGAAAAACAGACATGACTGAAAAGAAAAATAGCAAAATGGCAGATGTAAGTTCAACAACATCACTAGTATACTAAATGCAAAGAGATAAACACTCCAATTAAAAGACAGTAAGTGTTACAGTAGCTAAAAAAAATTCTAACTATATCTCTTCTCCTAGAGACACCCCTTAGATTCAAAGATGCAAATACGTTAAAAGTAAAACGTTGAAAAGGATATATAATACAAACAGTAACCTTAGAGAGCAGTACTATCTGTATTAACATCAGAACTGATGTACTTACAGACAAAATAAAATTTAGATTAAAAGAGGGCATTTCATAATGATGAAAGGATAAATATGCCGGGGATGATACAACTGTTAAAATAATTGAGCCCCAAAATAATGACAGAAAAAGTACAAAATTGAAAAGATAAATAAAAAATTCAAATATAGTTGAAGATTTCAAACCCCTATATCAATAATGTATAGAACAACAATCAAGGATGTTACAGATTTGAACAACATTGTCATCCAACTTTAAATAAATGGCCTTATCAAACATTTCACCCAACGAAAGCAGAATCCACATTTTTAAAGGCAGTTTATTGAGATTAATTCAAATACCATATAATCCATCTAAACTGTACAATTAACATCTTCTAATATATTCACAGAGTTGTACATTCATCGTGGTGATTAAATCTAGAACATTTTCACCCTCAGGAGGGTTCACTGTGCTATACAGTCCCATTTTTTGTTCCCTGGCTTTCCTTCTAGTGACATACAGGACTCTAAACTTTCTCTTTTAACCACAGTCACACCCACGTATCATCATTGCTAACTCTATCCATTTCCAAACATGCACATAGTTGTGCATACATCCCAACAATCAACTTTAGCTCATTGTTGTTTTTTGCTTTTTTGACATGGGCAGGCTATGGGAATCGAACTCGGGCCTCCAACATGGCAGGCAAGAACTCCGCCACTGAGCCACCATTGTCCACCCTCATTGTAGTTTTGATTTGCATTTACCTAATGGCTAACGATGTTAAACATCTTTTTATGTGTTTCTTTAGCCATTTGTATGTTTTCTCTGGAAAAAGGTATATTCATGTCTTTTGCCTATTTTTAAATTGGGTTTGTCAAAAGGGTTCAAGATGGCGGCTTAGTGAGGTGTGGAATTTACTTCATCCTCTAGAGCAGTTAGTAAATAGCCAGGAACAGTACAGAACAACTGCTGGGGCCACATCAGTGACTGGACACATAATGTACACCAGTCTGGACAAGGTGGACCAGCTGTGATCCCACCCAGAACCATGAGTCTCCCAAGCTGTGGAGGCTGGCACCCCTCCCCCACAGGCTAGTTCCCAGAAGGGAAAAGAAAGAGACTTTACTAATAGCAAGGGACTGAGCTCAACCAAACTCTAATTGTGGAATTAATTAAATTCTGACTACTAAAAATAGGCCCCCAGCTCAGCTGAACCTCCGGTAAAAGCAGAGGTTGTTGGTTTTTGCCCTGGTACAGAGGGGGCAGGGCTGACAGAAAAAGAAACCTTTTTCTCAAGGTTAGACCATATGCTGGGTCATGGAGAAAGTCTCAATAAATTTAAAAAGATTGAAATAATACAAAACACTTTCTCATATCATAAAGGAGTGAAGTTGGAAATCAGTAATAAACAGAGGGCCCGAATATTCACAAACATAAGGAAGCCAGCCACACATTCTCAAACAACCAGTGGGTCAAGGAAGAAAATTCAAGAGAAATCAGTAGATATCTTGAGGCAAATGAAAATGAAAAGACAACATATCAAAATTTGTGGGATGCAGCAAAGGCAGTGCAAAGAGGGAAATTTATTGCCCTACATGACTATATCAAAAAAGAAGAAAGAGCAAAAATTGAGGAATTTAAGTTTCACTTGGATGAACTAGAAAAAGAACAGCATACTAACCCCAAAGCAAGCGAAAGGAAAGAAATAAAAAAGGCTAGAGCAGAAATAAATGAAATTGAGAACAAGAAAACAAACCAAACCAGAAGTTGGTTCTATGAGAAAATCAATAAGATTGATAGGTCCTTAGCTAGGTTGACAAAAAGAAGAAACGAGAGGATGCAAATAAATAAAATCAGAAATGGAAGAAGAAACATAACCACTCACCCCACAGAAATAAAGGAGATAATGAGAGGATACTATTAACAACTTTATGCTAATAAACTCAACAACGCAGATGAAATGGACAATTTCCTAGAAAAGCATGAACAACCAATATTGACTCAAGAAGAAATAGACGACCTCAACAAACCAATCACAAGTGAAGAATTGAATCAGTCATTAAGAAGCTCCCCATAAAGAAAAGTCCAGGACCAGATAGCTTCACATGTGAATTCTACCATACATTCGATAAAGAATTAGTACCAATCCTGCTCAGACTCTTCAAAAAAAACATGAAGAGGAGGGAATGCTACCTAACTCATTCTACAAAGCCAACATCACCCTCATATCAAAACCAGACAGATATTACCAAAAAAGAAAACTACAGACCAATCTCTCTTACGAATATACATGCAAAATCCTCAACAAAATTCTTGCAAATCGAATCCAGCAGCACATTAAAAGAATTATACACCATGATCAAGTAGGATTCATCCCAGGTATGCAGGGATGGTTCAACATAAGAAAATCAATTAATGTAATACATCATATCAACAAATCAAAGCTGAAAAACCACATGATCATCTCGATTGATGCAGAAAAGGCATTTGATAAAATTCAACATCCTTTCCTTTGAAAACACTTGAAAGGATAGGAATAGAAAGGAACTTCCTCAACATAATAAAGGGAATATATGAAAAACCCACAGCTGACATCATCCTCAATGGGAAAAAACTGAAGACTTTCCCCCTAAGATCAGGAAGAAGACAAGGATGTCCACTGTCACCATTGTTACTCAACATTGTGTTGGAAGTTCTAGCCAGAGAGATTAGACAAGAAAAAGAAATACAAGGCATCCACATTGGAAAGGAAGAAGTAAAACTCTCACTGTTTGCAGATGATATGATACAATATGTCGAAAACCCCAAAAAATCCAGAGCAAAACTACTAGAGCTAATTAAATGAGTACAGCAAAGTGGCAGGTTACAAGATCAACACTTAAAAATCTGTAATGTTTCTACATACAGGTAATGAACAGGTAATGATTTTCTGAGGGGGAAGTCATGATAAAAATTCCATTTACAAATTGCAACCAAAAGAATAAAATGTTTAGGAATAAGTTTAACTAAAGAGACAAAAGACCTATACAGAGAAGACTATAAGATTGTTAAAAGAAATCACAGAAGACCGAAATAAATGGAAGGGCATACCGTGTTCATGGATTGGAAGACTAAATATAGTTAAGAGGTCAATTCTACCTAAATTGATTTATAGATTCAATGCAATACCAATTAAAATCCAAAAAACTTATACTTTTCAGAAATAGAAAACGAATAACCAATTTATCTGGAAGGGCAGAGTGCCCCAAATAGCTAAAAATAATCTGAGAAAGAAAAATGAAGTCAGAGATCTCCCACTACCTGACTTGAAGGTGTATTATGAAGATAGAGTGATCGAAACATTATGGTACTGGCATAAAGATAGATATACTGACCAATGGAATTGAATAGAGTGTTCAGATATAGACCCTCTCATCTATGGACAATTGACCTTTGATAAGGCAGTCAAGCCAACTCGCCTGGGACAGAACAGTCTCTTCAATAAATGGTGCCTAGAGAATTGGATATCCACATGCAAAAGAATGAAAGAGGATCCTTATCTCACACCCTATACAAAAATTAACTCAAAATGGATCAAACACCTAAACATTAGATCTAAGACCATAAAACTTTTAGAAGAAAATGCAGGGAAATATCTTTAAATCTATAATAGGAGGCAGTTTCCTAGACCTAACACCCAAACCACAACCATTGAAGAAAGAAAGAAATGGGACTCCTCAAAATTAAACACTTTTTTACATCAAAGAACTTCGTCAAGAAAGTAAAAAGACAGCCTACACAATGGGAGACAATATTTGGAAAAAACATATCAGATAAAGGTCTAGCATCCAGAATATTTAGAGAGATTGTTCAACTCGACAACAAAAAGACAGACAAACCAATTACAAAATGGGCAAAAAACTTGAACAGATACTTCTCAGAAGAGGAAATACAAATGGCCAAAAGGCACATGAAAAGATGCTCAACTTCCCTGGCTATTGGGAAATGCAGATGAAAACGACAATGAAATATCATCTCACACTCACCAGAATGGCCATTATCAATAAAACAGAAAACGACAGGTGCTGGAGAGGATGTAGAGAAAGAGGCACACTTATCCACTGTTGGTGGGAAGGTCAAATAGTAAAACCACTGTGCAAGGCAGTTTGGCGGTTCCTCAGGAAGCTATGTATAGAATTGCCATATGACCTGGCAATACCATTGCTAGGTATCTACTCAGAGGATATTAGGGCAAAGACACAAAGGGACATTTGCACACCAATGTTTATAGCAGCATTATTTATCATTGCCAAGAGATGGAAACAGCCCAACTGTCCATCAACAGATGAGTGGCTAAACAAAAGCTGTTGTATATACATACAATGGAATATTATACAACTGTGAGATAGAATAAAGTTATGAAGTGTGTAACAACATGGATGGACCTTAAGGACATTATGCTGAGTGAGATTAGCCAGAAACAAAAGGACAAATACTGTGTGGTCTCACTGATACGAACTAACATTAATGAATTAACTTGGGTAATTTCAGTTAAGAACAGAGGTTGTCAGGAGCTAGAAATAGGGTACATATTGGGTAATTAGAACTGAAGGGATACAGATTGTGCAATGGACTGACTGTAAGAATTCAGAAATGGAGACCACAATACTACCTAACTGTAATATAATAATGTTAGAACACTGAATGAAGCTGAATGTGAGAATGATAGAGGGAGGAGGCCTAGGAGCACAAATGAAATCAGAAGAAAAGATATATGATAAAGACTTAGATGGTAAAATCTAGGAATGCCTCGAGTGTATAAGGATAGTAACTAAATATACAAATTTTAAAATGTTTTGCATGAGGAAGAACAAAGGAATGTCAATAATGCAGGATATTGAAATGGTAATTAATATTTAAAACTTATGTATGAGACTAAAGCAAAAAATATTTATTTAGTACAAAATTTATATTTTGACTAGTGCATTTCCTAATATCTTATGTAGACAGCTTAATTGAACACCATAAGTACATGGAAACTTGAGTAGGGCCTGTCCAGAGTGATGCCTCGATAAATCCCAGAAGAATTTGAATAGTGAATAAAAAAGTATTTGCAAAGTCCCCTTAGGGGAATGGTGAGAAAGGGGGAAAATTCAACTCCCCCAAGTGGAGAATTCTTCATATTCTCACCAGCAGTGGGGACAACCAAAGCAATAGACTGAGCCCCCAATCTTAGGGTTTGTTCATATTAAACTTAACCCTGAAAAGGATAGGCTAAGCCCACTTAAAATTAGGCTAAGAGTCACCCCAAGAGAACCTCTTCTGTTGCTCAGATGTGGCCTCTCTCTCAACCAACAGGACAAGCAAACTCACTGCCCTCCCCCTGTCTACGTGGAACATGACTCCCAGGGGTGTGGACCTTCCTGGCATCATGGGACAGAAATCTTAGAATGAGCTGGGATTCAGCACCAAGGGATTGAGAAAACCTTCTCGACCAAAATGGGGAAGAGAGAAATGAGACAAAGTGTCAATGGCTGGGAGATTCCAAACAGAGTCGAGAGGTTATCCTGGAGGTTATTCTTATGCATTAAATAGATATCACCTTTTTAGTTAAGGTGTAACAGAGAGGCTGGGGGGAACTGCCTGAAAATGTAGAGCTGTGTTCCAATAGCCATGTTTCTTGAAGATGATTATATAATGATATAGCTTTCGCAATGTGACTGTGTGATTGTGAAAACCTTGTGTCTGATGCTCCTTTTATCTACCTTATGGACAGATGAGTAAAACATATGGATTAAAAATAAATAAATAATGGGGGAACAAATGTTAAAATAAATTTAGTAGGTTGAAATGCTAATAATCAATGAAAGGGAGGGAGAAGGGGTATGGTATGTTGATTTTTTTCCTGTTTTCTTTTTATTTCTTTTTCTGAATTGAGGCAAATGTTTGAAGAAATGATCATGATGATGAATATACAACTATGTGATAAAAAAAGAATGTTCATATTATATGTTGATTGGCTTTATTAATAAAAGTTTTTTAAAAAAGAGCCTAGGGAGGATAAGAAAATAAACTAAAACATTATGCTAAGTGAGGGAAGCAAGATACAAAAGACTGCAAATTGTGTGAATCCATTTATATAAATTTCTAGAAAAGGCAAGCCTATGACAGTGAGCAAGTTATTTCCTGAATCTAGGGCTGAGAGTAGAAACTGACTGAAAATGGTTATGGAAGGATTTTCTAGGATAAAAAATGGCTTGTATACTGATGCTGGTTGCACCACTGTATAACTTTACTAGAAATAACTATTCACTTACAATTTGGGAATTTTCATGCTGTGTAAACTAAGCCTCAATAAAGCTGCAAGAATTTTAAAATATCAAAATTTTTAAATCTTGCATTTAGAAAATTCAAAACACATTACAAAATAACTCATATCAAAGAGCCTGTTGCTCATACTTTAGGTATAAAATCTATGATGCCTAATGAAAAGTGCTAAAGATATTTCCCTTAATTTTTTCTAAGGATTTTATAGATTTATAATTTATATTTATGTAATTGACAGGTTTTATAATTAAAAAATTTTTTTCAAAATATGATTTACATTTATGCATTTGATCCAATTTGAGTTAACTTTTGTGTATGGTGTGAGGTAGAGGTTCACTTTCATTTTCTACATTTGGATATTCAGTTTCCAGTACTGTTTGTTGAAGAGACTCTTCATTCCCCCCTTGAGTGAATTTGATTCCCTTGTCAAAATCAATTGACCATAAATTGACAGAAGAATATCCCTAATGAATACAGATGCAAAACTTTTCAGCACATTTAAAGAACTATACATTTTAAAGAAAATAAAGAACTATATACCATGATCAAGTGGGATTTTTCCCAGGTATGCAAGGGTGGTTCACCATAATAAAATCAATTTAATAGACCACATTAATAGAACAACAACAAAAAAAAAACTTGATCATTTCAATTGACACATAAAAGGCATCCAACATAATTTAATACCCTTACTGATAAAAAATATTCAGAAAACTAAGAGTAGAAGGAAATATTCTTAACATGTAAAATAAGATATGAAAAACCCACAGCTAACACCATACTCAATGGTGAAATACTGAAAGCTTTTCCTCCAAGGGAAACCAGTTGCCCCTGTTACTCAACTTCATACTGGACATTCTACCCAGAGCATTTAAGCAAGAAAAAGAATTATGAGGCATCCAAATAGGAAAGGAAGAAGTGAAAGCCCCCATATTTGCAGGTGACGTGATCCTATCCATGGAGAATCCTGAAATATCCACAACAAAGCTGTGGCAATTTGAGGTTGTTACATACACCTGAAAATGGTATATTCTTTGTTTTTTTTTTGGGGGGGGGGGTGCATGGTCCAGGAATCGAACCCACATCTCCCACATGGAAGGTGGGCATTCTAACTGCTGAACTACCCATGCACCCAAAAAAGGGCACATTCTTTTAATCCATTCCTGTGGGTGCAATTTATTGTGAGTGGGACCTTTTGATTAGGTTATTTCAATTGAAATGTGACCTGTGCCATTCAAGGTGGGTCTTAATCCACTTACTGAAGTTCTTTGTAAGAGTTTAAAATACATATGGAAGCTGAGAGATGAAATTAAGAGAATCTCACAGAGAAGAGCACCAGGGAGGCTGAGAAAGGGAGCTACTGAAACCAGAAGTGGAAAGCAATGAAACCCAGGAGAGAAGGACCAGCAAACATTGCCATGTACCTTCCCATGTGACTGAGGTGTCCCAGATGCTGGCAGATTGTCTTCAGAATCCAGATATCATACTGTTGATGCCTTGAGCTGGATATTTTCATGACATGAGAACTATAAGTTTGTAAGCTAACTCCCCATTGTAAGAGCCAGCCTATTTCTGGTATGTTGTATTCCAGCAGCTTTAGCAAATTGAAACAGAAGTTAATAGCACTAATAATTGAATTCAACAAAGTGGCAAGGTACAGGATCGATATGCGCAAATCAGTGTGGTGTTTCCACATGCTTTCTATATGCTAGCAATGAATAATCAGAAGAGGAAATCAAGACAAAAATTCTACTTACAATAACAGCTAAAATAATCAAGTATCTTAGGAACAAATTTAAGCAAGGATATTAAAGGACATATACATGGAAGATTACCAAACATTTCTGAAAGAAGTTAAAGATGACATTAATAAATGGAAGGGCATTTTCTATTCAGGGATTGAAAGACTAAATATTGCTAACATGTCAGTTCGACTCAGAGCATATATACATTCAATGCAGTTCCAATGAAAATTTCAATAAACTTCTTTACAGAAATGAAAAAAAGTCATCAAATTCATGTAGAAAGGTAAGTAGTCTGAATTGGCAAAACTATCTTGAAAAGGAAGAACAAAGTTAGAGGGCTTTCACTTCCTGATTTTAAAACTTATTACAAAGCTGGTAATTAAAACAGTATGGTACTAGCACAAGGACAGACATAAGATTTAATATAATAAAACTGAGAGTTCAGCAATAAATCCTCACTCCTTTGGCCAACTGATCTTTGCCAGAACCGCTTGGCAGAGAAAGAATAGTCTCTTTAACAAATGGTGCTGGTTTAACTGGATAACCATATGCAAAAGATTGAAGGTCAACCTGTGCCATATACAAAAATTAATCCAAAATTGATCAAAGACCTACAGACAAGAACTAAAACTATGAAACTCCTTGGAGAAAACATAGGGAAACATCTTCAGGACCACATGTTAGGCAATGGTTTCTTAGACTTTACAACGAAAGCATGTGCAACAAAAGAAAAAATAGATAAACAGGACTGCATCAAAATGAAGAACTTTTCTGCATCAAAGGGGTTTATCGACAAAGTAACAAGAGAACCTACAGAATGGGGGGAAATATTTGGAAACCATATTTCTGATAAAGGTTTAATATGCAAGATTTATAAAGAGCTTCTGCAACTTAGCAACCCAAAGACAACCCAATTTAAAATGGGAAAAAAACTTGAGTAATTTCTTCAAAGAAGATATGTAAATGGACAAAAAGCATGCAAAAAGATTCTCAACATTATTAACCATGAGGGAAATTCAATACCATCTCACATCCATGGGAATGGGTACTATTAAAAGAAAATTAGTGCTGGAGGATGTGGAAAAATAGAATCATTCATACATTGTTGGTGGGAATGTAAAATGGTACAGCCACAGTGGAAAACAATATGGCAATTCCTCAGAAAGTTAAGTATAGAATTACCATATGGACCACCCATCCTACTTCTAGGTAGATACACCAAAGAATTGAAACAACCATTTGCATACCAGTGTCTAGAGGCATTATTCACAATTGCCAAAATGTGGGAGCAACCCCAGTGTCCATCTTCAGATGAATCAATGAAATACTCCTCCAGTATTAAAAAGAGAGTATAGTTCTGATACATGAACAGGAATGAAACTTGAAGATATCATGTTGAGTCAAATAAGGGACAAATATTGCATGATCTCACTAGTATGAATTAATTAGAATAAGCAAATTCATAGAGTCAGTAACTACAGTACTGGTGACCAGGGGGCCAAGAGAGGAAGGAGAATGGGGAGTTAATGTTACTTGGTATGGAGTTTCTGTTTGTGGTGATAGAAGAGTTTTTGCAATAGATGGTGGGGGGGGGAGGCACAATTTTGTATTCAAAAAGGTAAGAAAAAGGAAATTGATAGTTGTATATAAATTAACACACATGCACACAAACAGAATTGTACAACACAGTGTAACCGAGCGCACTGAAGTTAGTAGCATAATTATAATAATAATATTTTAAAACAGAAGTACCACACTAATGTAAAATATTAATACTAGGGAAACAGCATGTGAGAAGGTATATATGGGAACTCTGTGTTTCCTACTTGATGTTTCTGTAAACCTACAACTGTTCTAGTAAAAAAAAATCAAATGGCCATAAATAATATGAGTTTATTTCTGTGGTTTATATGTCTGTCCTTGTTACCAGTACCACACAGTTTTTATGTCTGTCCTTGTTACCAGTACCACACAGTTTTGATTACTGTAGTCTTGTAATAGGTTTTGAAATTGGAAAGGTGAGTCCTTCAAATTTGTTCTTTTTCATCATGATTTTGGCTATTTGGTGTCCTTTATCCTTCCATAAGAATTTGTTGATTAGCTCTTCCATTTCTGTGATGAAAGCTGTTGGAATTTTTATTGGGATTGGGTTAAATCTATAGGTAACTTTGGGTGATATTGATATTTTAATGATATTCAGTCTTCCAATTCATAAGTATGGAATATCTTTCCATATATATAGGTTTTCTTCAGTTTCTTTCAATAATAATTTGTGGTTTTCTGCATACAAGTCTTTTACAACCTTGGTTAAACTTATTCCTGGACATTTTAATCTTTTAGTTGCTATTATTATAAATGAATTGTTTTCTTTCTTTCCTTTTCATATTTTTCATCACCATTTGATGACCATTCTTCTAGAGTCATTCTAGGCATCCATGCATATATATATGTACATGGATAAAATTTTACATAATGTTGAATCACTCACTTTGGAAAGTAAATCTATTCAGCATCACTATTTTAAATCACTGTCAAAATAACTGCTCACTGAAATAATTTTTTGCTTTTTTTATTAATAGGTAATGTTACAGATATATTACAGGAAGCAGAAGTGCATTATATTTCTAGAAACATTTGTAATTCTGAGAAGAGTTATGGTGGAGCAATTGCTAACACTTCATTTTGTGCAGGTGATGAAGATGGAGTTTTTGATTCTTGCAGGGTAAGACCAAATAATTTTACTTACAATATTTTCTAAAGGCCAGAAGGTAACTTGAGCAAGGCTTTTTATCACTTTCCTGATGAAGTGATTTAATTAGGAGGGCTAAATATGCTAAATTCTGTCTCCTGCCAAACCATTCCAACAATCCAAATCCTCCTGCTTTCGTGACTCTGTGATTTCTATATTCAGGGTTAATTAGGCAAATTTTGCCCTGAATCTTAATTTCTTAACAGTTTTACTGTGATGTAATTCACATACCACAAAATTCATTCACTAAAAGTGTACAATTCATTGAAACTTAGTATATTCAAAGATTTGTACAACTATCATTACTTAATTTTATAACATTTTTGTCACCTAAAGAAAAAACAACAACAATCCTGTACCCATTAGCCATCACTCCCCATTCTCTTCCTACCTATCCCTAGTCCTAGGCAGCCACTAATCTCTATAGTTTGCTGATTCTGAACATTTCATAGGAATGAATTATTTCAATGTTGCTTCTTTTGTACCTTTGTTTCACTTTGCGGAATGTTGTCAGTGTTTATCCATGTTATAGCATGACTCAGCACTTCATTTCTTTTTTTGCCAAGTAATATATCGTTGTATGGATATATCACATTTTATTTACCCACCCATCAGCTGGACATTAAGGTTGTTTCCACTTTGGAGCTATAAAGAATAATGCTGCTATGAGCATTTTGGACTTATGTTTTCATAGTTCTTAGAAATTCCACCTATGTGTGGACTTGCTGAGTCACATGGTAACTCTACATTTATCATTTTGAAAAACTGACAAAATGTTTTTCCACAGTTGCACCATTTTACATGCCTCCAAGCAAAGTATGAGGGTACCAATTTCTCCACATTCTCATCAATTTGAATTATTTGTCTTATTTATTATAGTCACCTTACTGGGCATAAAATATCTCCTTGCAGTTTTCAGATGCATTTCCCTAATAACCAATGATGTAAACATACTTTCACATACTTACTGGCCATTTGCATATTTTTTGAGAAATATATATTCAGATCCTCTGCCCATTTATAAAATTAGGTTATTTTTATTATTGAGTCAGAAGTGTTCTTAATTATATATTCAGGATACAAGTCTTCTACCAGACATATTATTTGAAAATATTTTCTTCCGAGGATCCAAGATGGCGGCTTAGTAAGGTACATGCGTCTTAGTTCCTCCAACTCCAAATCAACTAATAGGTGAACAGAAACAGTACAGAACAGCTCCCGGGGCTACAGCAGGGAATGGACACACAGCGTAACCCAATCTGGACTGGCTAGTCTGACTGCGAAACTCGGCTGCGGTGAGATCCCCGAGCGGCGCGCGATTTCCCGAGCAGCCGCAGCTGCGGCGGTCCGAGCTAATCCCTCCCTCCTTCCCGGGCCGGCTGAGAGTATTGGAGAAGCAAGTTTCCCAGGCCGAGGCAGGCGGCACGCCTCTTTTGCGGGCGGCTTCGAGTCTCGGCTTTGAGTCCGTGGCTACGAATCTCGGAACAGAGGGCTATCCAAACTCTGGGCTGACTAGTCTGACTGCGAGACTCGGCTGCGGTGAGACCCCCGAGCGGTGCGCGATTTCCCGATCAGCGGCAGCTGCGGCGGTCCGAGCTACTCCCTCCCTCCTTTCCGGGCCGGCTGAGAGTATTGGAGAAGCAAGTTTCCCAGGCCGAGGCAGGTGGCACGCCTCTTTTGCGGGCGGCTTCGAGTCTCGGCTTTGAGTCCGCGGCTACGAATCTCGGATCAGAGGGCTATCCAAAGTCTGGGCTGGCTAGTCTGACTGCGAGATTCGGCTGTGGTGAGACCCCCACGGCGCATGATTTCCCGAGCAGCCGCAGCTGCGGCGGTCCGAGCTACTCCCTCCCTCCTTCCCGGGCTGGCTGAGAGTATCGGAGAAGCAAGTTTCCCAAGCCGACACAGGCGGCGCCCTTCTTTTGCGGGCGTCTTCGAGTCTCGGCTTTGAGTCCGCGTCTACGAATCTCGGAACAGAGGGCTATCCAAACTCTGGGCTGACTAGTCTGACTGCGAGACTTGGCTGCAGTGAGACCCCCGAGCGGCGCGCAAATTCCTGATCAGCGGCAGCTGCGGTGGTCCGAGCTACTCCCTCCCTCCTTTCCGGGCCGGCTGAGAGTATTGGAGAAGCAAGTTTCCCAGGCCGAGGCAGGCGGCACCCTTCTTTTGAGGGCGGCTTTGAGTCTAGGCTTTGAGTCCGCGGCTACAAATCTCGGATCAGAGGGCTATCCAAAGTCTGGGCTGGCTAGTCTGACTGCGAGACTCGGCTGCGGTGAGACCCCCGGCGGCGCACGATTTCCCAATCAGCGGCAGCTGCGGCGGTCCGAGCTACTCCCTCCCTCCTTCTCGGGCCGGCTGAGAGTCTCGGAGAGGCAAGTTTGTCTCGGCTTGAGTCCACAGATACGAGTCTCGGATCGGAGGGCTATCCAAGCCGCGGTGGCCCCCCCCACGCGGGAGGCTTCCTGGTCCGGTGGGGAATCCCCCAGGCCCGCTGCGGCCCGCGACCAGCCACAGGGTCCCCTCAAGCCGCGGCAGCTGACGCCCCCACCACGCGCGGTCCCTGAAGCAACGGAGAGAATTGGATCCGAAATCCCCAGGCCGCAGAGATCGGTGACTGGGGGAGACCCATTCCAAACACTTGAGACAAACGTATGCCCCGTGCACCACCTACTGGGCAAGATAAGAAAAACAGATCCCAGAGATTTCACAGAAAAATCTTACAACCTTGCTGGGTCCGACATCCAGAGAAAGCTGAATAAATGCCCAGACGCCAGCAGCAGAAGATAACTGTCCACGCTCAAAAGATTGAGAATATGGCCCAGTCAAAGGAACAAACCAATAGCTCAAATGAGATACAAGAGCTGAGACAACTAATGCTGAATATACGAACAGAAATGGAAAACCTCTTCAAAAATGAAATCGATAAATTGAGGGAGGACATGAAGAGGACATGGGCTGAACATAAAGAAGAAATAGAAAAACTGAAAAAACAAATCGCAGAACTTATGGAAGTGAAGGATAAAGTAGCAAACATAGAAAAAATAATGGATACCTACAATGATAGATTTAAAGAGACAGAAGATAGAATTAGTGATTTGGAGGATGGAACATCTGAATTCCAAAAACAAACAGAAACTATCGGGAAAAGAATGGAAAAATTTGAACAGGGTATCAGGGAACTCAAGGAAAATATGAACTGCACAAATATATGTGTTGTGGGTGTCCCAGAAGGAGAAGAGAAGAGAAAAGGAGGAGAAAAACTAATGGAAGAAATTATCACTGAAAATTTCCCAACTCTTATGAAAGACCTAAAATTACAGATCCAAGAAGTGCAGCGCACCCCAAAGAGATTAGACCCAAATAGGCGTTCTCCAAGACACTTACTAGTTAGAATGTCAGAGGTCAAAGAGAAAGAGAGGATCTTGAAAGCAGCAAGAGAAAAACAATCCATCACATACAAGGGAAACCCAATAAGACTATGTGTAGATTTCTCAGCAGAAACCCATGGAGGCTAGAAGACAGTGGGATGATATATTTAAATTACTAAAAGAGAAAAACTGCCAACCAAGACTCCTATATCCAGCAAAATTATCCTTCAAAAATGAGGGAGAAATTAAAACATTCTCAGACAAAAAGTCACTGAGAGAATTTGTGACCAAGAGACCAGCTCTGCAAGAAATACTAAAGGGAGCACTAGAGTCAGATACAAAAAGACAGAAGAGAGAGATATGGAGAAGAGTGTAGAAAGAAGGAAAATCAGATATGATATATATAATACAAAAGGCAAAATGGTAGAGGAAAATATTATCCAAACAGTAATAACACTAAATGTCAATGGACTGAAATCCCCAATCAAAAGACATAGATTGGCAGAATGGATTAAAAAACAGGATCCTTCTATATGCTGTCTACAGGAAACACACCTTAGACCCAAAGATAAACATAGGTTGAAAGTGAAAGGTTGGGAAAAGATATTTCATGCAAATAACAACCAGAAAAGAGCAGGAGTGGCTATACTAATATCCAACAAATTAGACTTCAAATGTAAAACCGTTAAAAGAGACAAAGAAGGACACTATCTTCTAATAAAAGGAACAATTAAACAAGAAGACATAACAATCATAAATATTTATGCACCGAACCAGAATGCCCCAAAATACGTGAGGAATACACTGCAATCATTGAAAAGGGAAATAGACACATATACCATAATAGTTGGAGACTTCAACTCACCACTCTCATCAATGGACAGAACATCTAGACAGAGGATCAATAAAGAAATAGAGAATCTGAATATTACAATAAATGAGCTAGACTTAACAGACATTTATAGGACATTACATCCCACAACAGCAGGATACACCTTTTTCTCAACTGCTCATGGATCATTCTCAAAGATAGACCATATGCTGGGTCACAAAGCAAGTCTTAACAAATTCAAAAAGATTGAAATCATACACAACACTTTCTCGGATCATAAAGGAATGAAGTTGGAAATCAATAATAGGAAGAGTGCCAGAAAATTCACAAATACGTGGAGGCTCAAAAACACACTCTTAAACAACGAGTGGGTCAAGGAAGAAATTGCAAGAGAAATTAGTAAATATCTCGAGGCAAATGAAAATGAAAACACAACATATCAAAACCTATGGGACGCAGCAAAGGCAGTGCTAAGAGGGAAATTTATTGCCCTAAATGCCTATATCAGAAAAGAAGAAAAGGCAAAAATGCAGGAATTAACTGTCCACTTGGAAGAACTGGAGAAAGAACAGCAAACTAACCCCAAAGCAAGCAAAAGGAAAGAAATAACAAAGATTACAGCACAAATAAATGAAATTGAAAACATGAAAACAATAGAGAAAATCAATAAGACCACAAGTTGGTTCTATGAGAAAATCAATAAGATTGATGGGCCCTTAGCAAGATTGACAAAAAGAAGAAGAGAGAGGACACAGATAAATAAGATCAGAAATGGAAGAGGAGACATAACGACTGACCTCACAGAAATAAAGGAGGTAATAACAGGATACTATGAACAACTTTACGCTAATAAATACAACAATTTAGAGGAAATGGGCGGGTTCCTGGAAGACATGAACAACCAACTTTGACTCAAGAAGACATAGATGACCTCAACAAACCAATCACAAGTAAAGAAATTGAATCAGTCATTCAAAAGCTTCCTAAAAAGAAAAGTCCAGGACCAGACGGCTTCACATGTGAATTCTATCAAACATTCCAGAAAGAATTAGTACCAACTCTCCTCAAACTCTTCAAAAAAATCGAAGCAGAGGGAAAACTACCTAATTCATTCTATGAAGCCAACATCACCCTCATACCAAAACCAGGCAAAGATATTACAAGAAAAGAAAACTACAGGCCGATCTCTCTAATGAGTATAGATGCAAAAATCCTCAATAAAATTCTAGCAAATCATATCCAACAACACATTAAAAGAATTATTCATCATGACCAAGTAGGATTCATCCCAGGTATGCAAGGATGGTTCAACATAAGAAAATCAATTAATGTAATACACCATATCAACAAATCAAAGCAGAAAAATCACATGATCATCTCAATTGATGCAGAGAAGGCATTTGACAAGATTCAACATCCTTTCCTGTTGAAAACACTTCAAAGGATAGGAATACAAGGGAACTTCCTTAAAATGATAGAGGGAATATATGAAAAACCCACAGCTAATATCATCCTTAATGGGGAAAAATCGAAAACTTTCCCCCTAAGATCAGGAACAAGACAAGGATGTCAACTATCACCACTATTATTCAACATTGTGTTGGAGGTTCTAGCCAGAGCAATTAGACAAGAAAAAGAAATACAAGGCATCAAAATTGGAAAGGAAGAAGTAAAACTATCACTGTTGGCAGACAATATGATACTATACGTTGAAAACCCGGAAAAATCCACAACAAAACTACTAGAGCTAATAAATGAGTACAGCAAAGTAGCAGGTTACAAGATCAACATTCAAAAATCTGTAGCATTTCTATACACTAGCAATGAACAAACGGAGGGGGAAATCAAGAAATGAATCCCATTTACAATTGCAACTAAAAGAATAAAATACCTAGGAATAAATTTAACTAAAGAGACAAAAAACCTATATAAAGAAAACTACAAAAAACTGCTAAAAGAAATCACAGAAGACTTAAACAGATGGAATGGCATACCATGTTCATGGATTGGAAGAATAAATATAGTTAAGATGTCAATCCTACCTAAATTGATTTACAGATTCAATGCAATACCAATCAAAATCCCAACAACTTATTTTTCAGAAATAGAAAAACCAATAAGCAAATTTATCTGGAAGGGCAGGGTGCCCCGAATTGCTAAAAACATCTTGAGGAAAAAAAACGAAGCTGGAGGTCTTGCACTGCCTGACTTTAAGGCATATTATGAAGCCACAGTGGTCAAAACAGCATGGTATTGGCATAAAGATAGATATATCGACCAATGGAATCGAATAGAGTGCTCAGATATAGACCCTCTCATCTATGGACATTTGATCTTTGATAAGGCAGTCAAGCCAACTCACCTGGGACGGAACAGTCTCTTCAATAAATGGTGCCTAGAGAACTGGATATCCATATGCAAAAGAATGAAAGAAGACCCATCTCTCACACCCTACACAAAAGTTAACTCAAAATGGATCAAAGATCTAAACATTAGGTCTAAGACCATAGAACAGTTAGAGGAAAATTTCGGGAGATATCTTATGAATCTTACAATTGGAGCGGTTTTATGGACCTTACACCTAAAGCAAGAGCACTGAAGAAGGAAATAAATAAATGGGAACTCCTCAAAATTAAACACTTTTGTGCATCAAAGAACTTCATCAAGAAAGTAGAAAGACAGCCTACACAATGGGAATCAATATTTGGAAACGACATATCAGATAAAGGTCTAGTATCCAGAATTTATAATGAGATTGTTCAACTCAACAACAAAAAGAAAGCCAACCCAATTACAAAATGGGAAAAAGACTTGAATAGACACCTCTCAGAGGAGGAAATACAAATGGCCAAAAGACACATGAAGAGATGCTCAATGTCCCTGGCCATTAGAGAAATGCAAATCAAAACCACAATGAGATATCATCTCACACCCACCAGAATGGCCATTATCAACAAAACAGAAAATGACAAGTGCTGGAGAGGATGCGGTGAAAGAGGCACACTTATCCACTGTTGGTGGGAATGTCAAATGGTGCAACCACTGTGGAAGGCAGTTTGGCGGTTCCTCAAAAAGCTGAATATAGAATTGCCATACGACCCAGCAATACCATTGCTGGGAATCTACTAAAAGGACTTAAGGGCAAAGACACAAACGGACATTTGCACACCAATGTTTATAGCAGCGTTATTTACAATTCCAAAGAGATGGAAACAGCCAAAATGTCCATCAACAGACGAGTGGCTAAACAAACTGTGGTATATACATACGATGGAATATTATGCAGCTTTAAGGCAGGATAAACTTATGAAGCATGTAATAACATGGATGGACCTAGAGAACATTATGCTGAGTGAGTCTAGCCAAAAACTAAAAGACAAATACTGTATGGTCCCAATGATGTGAATCAACACTCGAGAATAAACTTGGAATATGTCATAGGTAACAGAGTTCAGCAGGAGTTAGAAACAGGGTAAGATAATGGGTAATTGGAGCTGATGGAATACAGACTGTGCAATAGGACTAGATACAAAAACTCAAAAATGGACAGCACAATAATACCTAATTGTAAAGTAATCATGTTAAAATACTGAATGAAGCTGCACCCGAGCTATAGGTTTTTGTTTTGTTTTGTTTTGTTTGTTTTGTTCTTATTATTATTACTTTTATTTTTTTCCTCTATATCAACATTCTATATCTTTTTCGGTTATATTGCTAGTTCTTCTAAACCGATGCAAATGTACTAAGAAACGATGATCATGCATCTATGTGATGATGTTAAGAATTACTGATTGCATATGTAGAATGGTATGATTTCTAAAAAAAAAAAAAAAATGGTCAGCACAATACTGCCTAATTGTAATGTAATTATGTTGGAACGCTGAATGAAGCTGCATCTGAGCTATAGTGTTTTGTTTTGTTTTTTCTCTTATATATTTTTGTGCTTTTTATTTTTAGTTTTGTTTTCTCTGTGTTATCACTTTATTTCTTTTTCTGTTGTCGTGCTATTTCTTTCTCTAAATCGATGCATATGTACTGAGAAATGATGACCATACACCTATGTGATGATATTAAGAATTACTGATTGCATATGTAGAACAGAATGATTTCTAAATGTTGTGTTAGTTAATTTTTTTTAATTAATAAAAAAATTTTAAAAAAATATTTTCTTCCATTCTATTGTTTGTTCACTCTCTTGATGGTAACATTTGAAGCACAAAAGTTTTTAATTTTTATGAACTCCAATTTACATTTTTTCTTTTGTTGCTTGTATTTTTTAAAATCTTTCTCCCTTTTTTCTTCATTCTTTCCAAATCTAGCTACCAGCCCTTTGCTTGAAAGCAGTACACCTTGCTCTAATCTTTTCCTGCTTATTCACATTTATGCAATTCAGAATTTATCTTTGTGTCTTTTTCCTTAAAATGGGTAAACAGTAAAGAAACTGATCTAATTGAATTGAATTGATGAGATGGAACATCCTCATCATCAAAAAATAATTATCCAATGCTTTTTTTTATTAATTAAAAAAAAATTAACACAACATTTAGAAATCATTCCATTCTACATATGCAATCAGTAATTCTCAATATCATCACATAGATGTATGATCATCACTTGTTAGTACATTTGCATCAATTTAGGAAAACAACTAGCAAAACAACAGAAAAAGATATAGAATGATAATATAAAGAAAAAAATAAAAATAATAATAAAAATAAAAAATAGAAAAAATATATAAAAAAGAAAAAAGGAAAAAGAAAAAAACAAAAACACAAACAAACAAAAAAAACTGTAGCTCAGATGCAGCTTCATTCAGTGTTTTAACATAATTACATTACAATTAGGTAGTATTCTGCTGTCCGTTTTTGAGTTTTTGTATCTAGTCCTGTTGCACAGTCTGTATTCCATCAGCTCCAATTACCCATTATCTTACCCTGTTTCTAACTCCTGATGGTCTCGGTTACCAATGACATATTCCAAGTTTATTCTCGAATGTCGGTTCACATCAGTGGGACCATACAGTATTTGTCTTTTAGTTTTAGGCTAGACTCACTCAGCATAATGTTCTCTAGGTCCATCCATGTTATTACATGCTTCATAAGTTTATCCTGCCTTAAAGCTGCATAATATTCCATTGTATGTATATACCACAGTTTGTTTAGCCACTCGTCTGTTGATGCACATTTTGGCTGTTTCCATCTCTTTGCAACTGTGTCTTCTTGAGTCAAAGTTGGTTGTTCATGCCTTTCCAGGAACCCGTCCATTTCATCTCAATTGTTGTATTTATTAGCGTAAAGTTGTTCATAGTATCCTGTTATTACCTCCTTTATTTCTGTGAGGTCAGTCGTTATGTCTCCTCTTCCACTTTTGATCTTATTTATTTGCATCCTCTCTCTTCTTCTTTTTGTCAATCTTGCTAAGGGCCCATCAATCTTATTGATTTTCTCATAGAACCAACTTCTGGCCTTATTGATTTTCTCTATTGTTTTCATGTTTTCAATTTCATTTATTTGTGCTGTAATCTTTGTTATTTCTTTCCTTTTGCTTGCTTTGGGGTTAGTTTGCTGTTCTTTCTCCAGTTCTTCCAAGTGGACAGTTAATTCCTGCATTTTTGCCTTTTCTTCTTTTCTGATATAGGCATTTAGGGCAATAAATTTCCCTCTTAGCACTGCCTTTGCTGCGTCCCATAGGTTTTGATATGTTGTGTTTTCATTTTCATTTGCCTCGAGATATTTACTAATTTCTCTTGCAATTTCTTCCTTGACCCACTCGTTGTTTAAGAGTGTGTTTTTGAGCCTCCACGTATTTGTGAATTTTCCTGGCACTCTTCCTATTATTGATTTCCAACTTCATTCCTTTATGATCCGAGAAAGTGTTGTGTATGATTTCAATCTTTTTGAATTTGTTAAGACTTGCTTTGTGACCCAGCATATGGTCTATCTTTGAGAATGATCCATGAGCAGTTGAGAAAAAGGTGTATCCTGCTATTGTGGGATGTAATGTCCTATAAATGTCTGTTAAGTCTAGCTCATTTATTGTAATATTCAGATTCTCTATTTCTTTATTGATCCTCTGTCTAGATGTTCTGTCCATTGATGAGAGTGGTGAGTTGAAGTCTCCAACTATTATGATATATGTGTCTATTTCCCTTTTCAATGATTGCAGTGTATTCCTCACGTATTTTGGGGCATTCTGGTTCGGTGCATAAATATTTATGATTGTTATGTCTTCTTGTTTAATTGTTCCTTTTATTAGAAGATAGTGTCCTTCTTTGTCTCTTTTAACAGTTTTACATTTGAAGTCTAATTTGTTGGATATTAGTATAGCCACTCCTGCTCTTTTCTGGTTGTTATTTGCATGAAATATCTTTTCCCAACCTTTCACTTTCAACCTATGTTTATCTTTGGGTCTAAGATGTGTTTCCTGTAGACAGCATATAGAAGGATCCTGTTTTTTAATCCATTCTGCCAATCTATGTCTTTTGATTGGGGAATTCAGTCCATTGAGATTTAGTGTTATTACTGTTTGGATAATATATTCCTCTACCATTTTTGCTTTTGTATTATATATATCATAACTGATTTTCCTTCTTTCTACACTCTTCTCCATATCTCTCTCTTCTGTCTTTTCATATCTGAATCTAGTGTTCCCTTTTTGTATTTCTTGCAGAGCTGGTCTCTTGGTCACAAATTCTCTCAGTGACTTTTTGTCTGAAAATGTTTTAATTTCTCCCTCATTTTTGAAGGACAGTTTTGCTGGATATAGAAGTCTTGGTTGGCAGTTTTTCTCTTTTAGTAATTTAAATATATCATCCCACTGTCTTCTAGCTTCCATGGCTTCTGCTGAGAAATCTACACATAGTCTTATTGGGTTTCCCTTGTATGTGATGGATTGTTTTTCTCTTGCTGCTTTCAAGATCCTCTCTTTCTCTTTGACCTCTGACATTCTAACTAGTAAGTGTCTTGGAGAATGCCTGTTTGGGTCTATTCTCTTTGGGGTGCGCTGCACTTCTTGGATCTGTAATTTTAGTTCTTTCATGAGTGTTGGGAAATTTTCAGTGATAATTTCTTCCACTAGTTTTTCTCCTCCTTTTCCCTTCTCTTCTCCTTCTGGGACACCCACAACACGTATATTTGTGCGCTTCATATTATCATTCAGTTCCCTGATCCCCTGCTCAAATTTTTCCATTCTTTTCCCTATAGTTTCTGTTTCTTTGGAATTCAGATGTTTCATCCTCCAGTTCACTAATTCTAGCCTCTGTCTCTTTAAATCTACCATTGTAGGTATCCATTGTTTTTTCCATCTTTTCTACTTTGTCCTTCAACCCCATAAGTTTTGTGATTTGTTTTTTCAGACTTTCTATTTCTTCTTTTTGTTCAGCCCCTGTCTTCTTCATGTCCTCCCTCAATTTATTGATTTGGTTTTTGAAGAGTTTTTCCATTTCTGTTCGTATATTCAGTATTAATTTTCTCAACTCCTGTATCTCATTTGAACTATTGGTTTTTTCCTTTGACTGAGCCATATCTTCAATTTTCCTGGCGTGATCCGTTATTTTTTGCTGGCGTCTGCGCATTTAATCATATTTCCCTGGGTGTGGGACCCAGCAGGTTGAAAGATTTTCCTGTGAAATCTCTGGGATCTGTTTTTCTTATCCTGCCCAGTATGTGGCACTCGTCTGTCTGCGGGTCCCACCAGTAAAAGATGCTGTGGCTCCTTTAACTTTGGAAGTCTCTCACTGTGGGGGAGGGTCGCCAGCCGAAGTGGCTTGGGGGAGCGCCGCTCCAAATCTCCCAGCCGGCCCGGGGATCCGCGCGTGGGGGTAGGCGCCAGCCGCCGCGGCTTGGGGGAGTGCCGATCCAAATCTCCTTGCCGGCTGGGAAGCCAAGCGTGGGGGGGCGCCGGCTACCGCAGCTTGAGGGGACCGCCTGTCCAAATCTCCCAGCCGGCCCGGGAATCCGCGCGTGGGGGGGGCGCCAGCCACCGCGGCTTGAGGGGACCACCTGTCCAAATCTCCCAGCCGGTCCGGGAAGAAGGGAGGGAGGGGCTCCGGCTGCCAGCCGCCACGGCCCGGGGAAGCGCACGCCCCTCGGTGATCTCACCACAGTAGATTCTCCCAGCCGGTTCAGCCGTTCCAGAATGGGGTACGCTCTCTTTGGTCTCTGTCGTGGCTCCGGGAGCTGTTCTGTACCGTTTCTGTTTCTTTAGTAGCTGTTCTGGAGGAGGAACCAAGACCCGCACGTCTTACTAAGCCGCCATCTTCTCCGGAAGTCTTCCAAAGCTTTTTTTGTATAAGGATTGAAAATACCTTAGACACATTCTCTAACCTTTAGGCATTGAAACAGTTATCCTAGTGGCCTTGTATTTGAGTGTATTAACTGTCCTTAGTAATGGTGTTTGAATGTATTAACAGTCTTGTATGAAATATGATATAAACTTTTTATTTATAATGCTATTGAGGGGCTTAGCTTACTTATTCTTGTTATCCTGCAGCTAGCCAATATTAACATTTATAAAGATGCCATTTCTTGCAACATGCCAGTTTATTCCTTGACTCTAGTTAGCAAAACATACACACACACCTCTAAAGAATTCTTCAAATCATCTTAAAATTATATCTTTCACATGAAATATTAAGCAACAGAATTATTCTAATAGTCAATATTTTATAATATTTTACACAATTCCTCAAATAAATTTCTCCTCAGTAATTGTCTTTAAAAAGCCAAACAATTTGATTATGGTATTCCAGCTCAAAACTATGCAGATGGGAAATTTATCCACCAGGTCCATGGTTCCTTCAAGTCCAGGCCAACTCCTGTTTGAGTTGGAAAATTAAATTAAAAATCCTTGGATCTTTATACTCTGGGGGTATACTTAAAATGTATGTTCATACAAATGTCTTTTTAATGTAATTAATATTTTTCAGCTTTACTGTTGCTTAAAGAATGCTAAAAGTAACTGACAGTATTTTGGAACTTTTTTGATAGGGTGATAGTGGTGGACCATTAATGTGCTACATACCAGAAGATGGACGATATTTTGTAATGGGAATTACCAGTTTTGGACATGGCTGTGGCCGAAAAGATTTTCCCGGTGTCTATTGTGGGCCAGCCTTCTACAAAAAGTGGTTGACAGATCACTTCAACAAAGCAAGTGGTAAAGGCATATTTAATATAAATATTCTACTTGGGCAGGTCCTTACAGCCTTAAGTTCTATTGTCTTCCTAACAACTATGTAAAGAAATTCTAAAGATTTTAGTTTGTTTTAGTTTGCATCGTGTCCCTTTCCATGTTCTACATAATGAAAAAAATTTATTCTTTTAGCAACTAATTGCTCATTTTACAGTTCTCATGTTTTAGTAATAATAGGATTGTGACATATTAGGTATGTGATTGTAAATTTGACACTAAATCACATGCTTCTTTGATGTACCTATAGTGAATTTTATTGTATAATCATAATTTTATATTTGGATAATTTCCTAGAATTTGTATAAAACATTCAGTTAAATACATGCTTTATGTGTATGATCACAAATAAAAAGTTTACTATTTAAATGAAATGTGGACATTCTTTGAAGGAGGAAGAACAAGATGGTGGTGTAGGGACATGTGGAATTTAGTTAATCTTCTATAGCAGCTGGTAAATAGCCAAGAACTATCTGGAACAACTATTTGGTGGGCATCCATGACCATACACAGATTATACACCAGTCTGGAATGGTTGAAAAGGCCAAGATCATAGCACAGAACTCTGAGTAAAGCCCCCAAACTGTGGAGGCTGCTGCCCCTCCCTAACTGGCACAGCAGGCTATATTGAAGGCACTTCCCTGTGGGAAAGAGAAGCAGTCTCTACTAGTAGCAATGGAAAGTAATTAAACCAAGCTCAAATTGTAATGTTAATGAACAAATTTGGACTGCAGAATATAAGCTCTGGGCACAGATAAACCCAGAGCAAGCAGGAAAGGAACCCTAAAGTCTCACCCAGCAGAGAGGAGGCAGGGATGATAGAAAGAAGAAAAAAAAAAAGAGGATTTTGGAGTTGGCTTAGTTTAGAATACTGGGAAAGTGTTGTACCCCAAGAAAGGAGGCACAGAGACTCAAATACCAACTCTGGCTCTTGAGTGGTAAACCTTGGGGGCTGGCAACTGGCTCTGAAGAGGAAATTATATCTATTTTTAACTATTGTAGGTAGCTCATTAGAGAAAGCCTAAGCCATTTCCAATTGTCAGCACTGACCCAGGCAAGGAAAAGGTTAAGATAGGTCTGAGAGACAAAATAACTAGTCAAGTGAAGGAATTCCAAAAAAGGGGGAGGTAGGGCCCAGCTCAAGTGGCAGCTCTCATTCAGAGAATTCAGACACCAGGGGCTGGAAAACAGAAATTAAGCCCACCTTTTATATCAGCTTCTGTCTCAACTGGTGCCTGGCAGGGACAGTCTGCTGAGAATTAAAGGGACTGCACCACTGGTGGGGAGCTGAGGGTTAACAAGCATCATATCTTGGGCAGGATAGGAAAAGCACAGAGTCAAAAGGCTTCACAGGAATCTCAAACACCTGCTGGGTCTCATCCTCAGGGAAACTTGATACTGATTACACCGCCTCCTGAGAGGTAAGCCCGTCTTGTCTGGAAAAAACTGATTGGGGGTCAATCATATATGGGGAGATCCTCCTCCTCCTCAAAAAAAGTTCCACACAAGCAGGGTAAGAACCAGAAAAAACAAAAGCTGAAAAATGCTGATCAGTTAAACAGAAGCTATGCTAGAGGTTCTAGAATAAGTTGAACCAAACACCAAAGACAGAGAACAAAGCCATCCAACAAGAAAGCCCTAGGTAAAAGAGTGAAAACAACCTCCAGAATAAACTAAGGAAATCAGATACCTAGATGCCAGCAAAAAATAATGAGTCATACTAGGTGTGATAGAGTCAGTTGTCACCTTGGCCAGGTGAAGGTACCTAGTTCTGTTGCTGTGGACATGAGCCAGTGGCATGTGAACCTCATCTGTTGCTGATTACATCTGCAGTGGGCTAGGAGGCATGCCTGCTGAATTGGCTGGTGCTTAAATGAGAGAGTGCAATGCAGCACAGCCCAAGCAGCTCAGCATACCTCATCTCAGCACTCGCAGCTCAGCCCAGGCCTTTGGAGATGCAGAAGAAAATCACCCCAGGGAAAGTTGTTGGAACCCAGAGGCCTGGAGAGAATGCAAGCAGAGATCACCCTGCGCCTTCCCATGTAAGAAAGAACCTCAGTTGAAAGTTAGCTGCCTTTCCTCTGAAGAACTAATGAAATAATTCCCCTTTTATTAAAAGTCAATCCATCTCTGGTGTGTTGCATTCCAGCAGCTAGCAGACT
This sequence comes from Tamandua tetradactyla, assembly GCF_023851605.1. Classification (NCBI taxonomy): domain Eukaryota; kingdom Metazoa; phylum Chordata; class Mammalia; order Pilosa; family Myrmecophagidae; genus Tamandua; species Tamandua tetradactyla. Next base: position 112,313,186 of record NC_135333.1, read on the forward strand.
AAACACTAGGAAAATAAAAAGATGTGGCCCAATCAAAGGAACAAACCAACATTTCAAATGAGATACAGGAGTTGAAACAACTAATTCAGGATGTTTGAACAAACATCCTAAATCAAATTAAAAACTCAGATCAATGAACTGAGGGATGATATGGCAGAAGAGATGAAGGATATAAAGACACTGGGAAATCATAACTCAAAACTTGGAAAAACAAATGGGAGAATTTATGAGAATGAAAGGCACAGTAGAAAAGACAAAAAACACAACAGAGACTTACAACAGCAGATTTGAAGAGATAAAGGATTAATGAACTAGAGCACAGGACATCTGAAATCCTACACACAAAAGAGCTGATGGGAAAAGAATGGAAAACTATAGAGCAGGGTCTCAAGGAATTGAATAACAACATGAAGTGCATCAATATACATGTTATAGGTATCACAGAGGAGAAGGGAAAAGGGACAGAAAGAATAATGGAGGAAATAATCACTGAAAATTTTCAATCTCTTATGAGGGGCACAAAATTACGTATCTAAGAAGTGTAGCTGTATTAGTTTGTGAATGCTTTCAGAAATGCAATATACCAGAAATAGAACAGCTTTTATAAAGGGAATGCATTAAGTTACAAGTTTACAGTTCTAAAGCCATAAAATGTCCAAACTTAAGGTATCCAGAAAAAGATACCTTGACTCAGAAGGGCCAATGACATTCAGGGTTCCTCTGTCAGCTGGGAGGGCACATGGTGAGATCTACTAGCTTTTTCTCCTGGCTTCTCATTTCAAACAGCCTCCCCAGAGGCATTTTCTTTTTGCATCTCCAAATGTCTCTCTCTGTATTGGCTCTGAGGCTTTTTTTCCCAGAATGGTACCCTCTTAAAGGACTCCAGTAAGTGACCCCATACTGAATGGGTAGAGACACATTTCTATGGAAACCACGTAATCTAAAGTTCCCACCTACAATTGAGTGGGTCACATCTCCATGGAAAAACTTAATAAAAAATGTCCCACCAACCTATTGAATCAGGATTAAAGAACATGGCTTTTCAGTACAAAACAGTTTCATACTGGCATATTCCACCCTCTCAACCCCCAAAATACACGTTCTTTCCATATACAAAACACATTCATTGCCAGAGACCTGGGTTCAATTCCTGGTGCCTGCCCATGCAAAAAAAAAAAAAAAATTGATTCCATTACAATATCACAAAGCCTTAAACCATTTCAGCAATAATGCAAATACAATACAAAGTCAAAATCAATACAAAATCACATTAAGGTCAGTAACAGGTATGGTATGTCCTAAGGCAGAATTCTCTAGCTGTGGACCTGTAAAACTCCTAACAAGTTATCTGTTGCCAGTATACAAAGGAGAAACAGTCATAGGATAACTGATCCCATTGCCATAGGGGGTGATTGGAAGAAAAATAGAGGTCACTGGGCCTGCGCTGGTTTGAAAGGATTTATGTACCCTAAAAAAAGACCATGTTTTAATCCTAATCAATCTTGTGGGAACAACTATTTCTTTTGATCCCTAGTCAATACTGAATAGTACTGTATGTTGAAAACTTGATTAGATTATCTGCACTGGAGATGTGACTGACCCAATTATGGTACTAACTTTTTTTTTCCTTTGCATGGGCAGGCACCAGAAATCAAACCCGGGTCTCCAGCATGGCAGATGAGAACTCTGCCTGCAGAGCCACCATGTCCCACCCTGGGTATTAACTTTTGAATAGAGGGAGATGTGACTCCACCCATGCCATGTGGGCCTTGATTAGCTTACTGGAATCCTTTAAAAGAGGAAGCATTTTGGAGAAAGTTCTATTTTAGAATGATGAGAGCCATGAGGAGAGACCATGTAGCCAAAGACCTTTGGAGATGAAGAAGGAAAATGCCCCTGGGGGAGCTTCATGAAACAAGAAGCTGGGGGAGAAAGCTAGCAGATGCCACCGTGTTTGCCATATGCCTTTCTCATTGAGAGAGAAACCTTGAATTCATTGACCTTTCTTGAGGGAAAGTAACCTCTTGTTGGTGCCTTAATTTGGACATTTTTATAGACTTGCTTTAATTGGGACATTTTCTTGGCCTTAGAACTGTAAACTAGCAATTTATTAAATTCCCTTTTTAAAAAGCCATTTTGTTTCTAGTATATTGCATTCCAGCAGCTAGAAAACTAGAACAGGATCCAAAACAATTCCAAACACCTGCAGGGCATACTCCATTAGATTTCAAAATCTGACAGTCAGTTATCTTCATGGCTTTAGAAAGCAGCCGTCCCACCCTTTCAAAGGGCCTATGCAGTGGCCGTGTTCTCTCCAAATGCTGACAGGGTAAGGGCTGCAAATTTGGAGGACATTGGGGAGACCACCTTTTTTTCCCCAGCTCTACCCTCTTTAAGTATGGGGGCAGCACAACGGGCTCTCTGCCATCTCCAGGGAACATGCTCAATCCCCTCAGAACAATGTGGTGGCAGCAGGGCTTTACCTAATTCCCAGGGAATGTGCTCCACCCTCTCTGAGGCCTGGGGCACCCAAACTTTTCCTGAACATCAAGATGAAAGGCTCATCTTTGCCTTTGGGGCAAACTCACCTCTTAAAATTACATGGCTGGGTACGCTCTTCTGGCCCAAGCTTTCTTGGCTACAGACCTTAACTTCCATGGCTCTGCCTTTGAAGCTATTTTTCCTTCAATTTGTTCCTTTTCTGTCCCTTTTAGTCTAGACAGGCAGTGGTTCTGTTTATACAGATCCCACAACACTCTTGTTGGTTTTCTATGCAGTATTCTGGGATCGTGCCCATCAGGCAATCCCTCTGATTTTCCACAAATCTTTTCTCGAAAACACCATCTCCAGTCCTGGTTTGACCTGTAATGGCTAACTAGTTTCATGTTTGGTTAAATCCTCATGTGGGGCACTATTCTCTGGAATCTCCCTTCCTGGAAGCCCAGAATTTTCCAGACCATCAGTTTCTGGTTTCTTTGTACCCAAGCGTTCAGTTCTCAGCTTATCTCTTTCCTGTCACATTTCACTACAAGCTGCAAGGAGAAAGTAGGCCACACTTTCCACATTTAATTTGGCAATCTCTTCAGCTAAGTATCCCAGCTTGTGGCTTTTAAATTCTGCCTTCCATTTAATATCTGTAGTGAATTTTGCCAAATTTTCTGCCACATTAAAACAAGGATTGTCCTCCTTCCAATGTGCAATAACACATGCATCATATCTGTCTAAGGCCCTATCAGAAGTATTTTTAGAGTCTGCATTTCTACCAACAGTCTGTTCAAATCATTCTACACCTTCTCTATCAAGCATCTCACAATTCTTCCAGAATCTTCCCTCATCCATTTAAAAAGTCATTCCAACATGTTTGGTATTTGCAAACTGCAGCACCTCACTTCTCTGTTACCATAATCTGTTTTGGTTTGTTAATGCTGCTGGAAATGCAATATACCAGAAATAGGACAGCTCTTGTAAAGGGAATGTACTGTTACAAGTTTACAGTTCTAAGGCCATGAAATGCCCAGACTAAGGCATCCAGAAAAAAGATACCTTGACTCAGGAAAGGGTTGATGACGTTTGGGGTTTCTCTGTCAGCTAGGAAGGCATATGGCAGCTTTCTCTCCTGGCTTTTCATTTCAAACAACTTGCTTGGGAGCATTTTCTTTTTTTATCCCCAAATATCTCTCTTTGTGTTTGCTCTGAATCTTTTTCCAAAATGGTTCCTTCTTAAAGGACTCCAGTAAGTGACCCCACCTTGAATGGATAGGGACATATCTCTATGGAAGTCACCACTTCGAAAGGTCCAATGCATAATTGGGTGAGTCACATCTCCTTGGAAACAACTTAATAAAATGATCTCACCCAACATATTGAATCAGAATTAAAGAATATGGCTTTTCAGGGTACACAACAATTTCAAACACACACAGTAGCGTACCCCAAACAGAACAGATCCAAATAAACCTACTCCAATATAATAATCAGGTTGTCAGATATCAAAGACAGAATTCTGAAAGCAGAAAAAAAAAAATTTCCATCGCATACAAGGTAAATATGATAAGTCTATGTGTGGATTTCTCAGCAGAAACCATGGAGTCAATAGGCAGTTCTGTGATATATTTAAGATACTGAAAGAGAAAAACTTGAACCAAGAATTCTATATCTGGCAAAACTGTCCTTCAAAAATGAGGGACAACAACAACAAAAATGAGGGGCAAGGGGATGCAAGGATATAGTTCAGTGGCAGAATTCTTGCCTGACATATGGGAGACCTGGGTTCAATTCCTGGCTTATGCACTTCCCCCCCAAAAAAAATTTCAACAAAGTTGTACTGCAATAAAGAGATAGTCACATGGAAAAAGAATGAAATGTGACCCCCACCATACAGCATACAAAAAAAAAAAAAGGAGGGATACTATGTGGGAGACCCAGGTTTGATTCCTGGCCCGTATACCACAAACCCCCTCCAAAAAAGGAGAGCTTAAAAAAAAAGGAGGCTTGTGAACAAGAGACCTGCTCATAAAAAATACTAAAGGGAGCCCTACAGGCAGGTAAGAAAAGACAGGAGAGAGGAATTGAGAGAAGAATGTAAAAATCAAGACTGTCAATAAGGGTAAAAAGAGAGAAAAAAATAAGATATGTTCATATAAAAGACAAAATAGTAGAAGAAAGTACTGCCTTTACAGTAATAACAGTAATTAAATATCAATTTAATTAATAATATTAGTTAAATAACTAATTAAATATACAGTAATTAAATATTTGTGGATTAAACTCCCCAGTTAAAAGACATAGACTGGCAGAACGGATTAAAAAAATAGGGCCCATCTATATGCTGTCTACAAAAGACTCATTTTAGAACCAAGGACAAAAATAAGTTGCTGTGTGGGAGAATAGTTGAAAGAGGAAGACTAGGGGCAAGTATGACACCAGAAGGAAAGATAGAAGATAAAGACTGCGATTATGTGACTTATGGAAAACTAGAGTGGACAAGAATGGTGATTAAGTGTACAAATATAAGCGTGTTTTTACCTGAGGGAGAACAAATGAATGTCAACATCGCAAGGTGTTGAAAATGGGAGAGTATATGGAAAAAAAAACACAATCCATGCAAACTAGGGTCCATAGTTAACAGTAACATTGTAATATGCTTCCATTAAATGTAGCAAAGGCAATATACCAAAGCTAAAAGTCAGTAAAAGGAGGATATAAGGGAGGAGTATAGGATTCTTGGTGGTGGTGATGGTGGTCTTTCTCCTTTTTATTTATTTTATTTTTATATTTCTATTATTCAGTTTTTTCTTCCTCTTCTTTCTTTGTGGAAGAAATGGATATGTCCTCATATAGAATGTGGTGGTGAATGCATAACTGTGATTATACCAAGAATCATTGTTTGTTTACTTAAGAAGGACTGTATGGGGTGAATAAAACTGTTTGAAAAATGAACAGAAAAATAAATAAACAAAGATACAAGTGCTGGAGAAAATGTGGAGAGAGAGACAGAGGTACCTATTCACTGTTGGTAGGGAAGTAGAATGGTGCAGCCTCTCTGGAAGGTGGTGTGATGGTTCCACAGGCGGTAAGTATAGGGTTGCCGTGTGATCTCACAAGCCCGTTATTAAATACATACTTGGAAGAACCGAAAGCAGGAACATGAATAGATAATTGCACACTGGTGTTCATGGCAACAATATTCATGATTTGCAATGGATTCAGGTGGCTTAAGGGTACATCAACTGATGAACAGAAAAGTGAACTGTGGTGGATACATAGAATATGGAGCAACTGCAAGAAGGAACGAAGTTGAGAGGCATGCAACTAGGTGAAAGAACTTTGAGGACATTACATTGAGTGAAAAAAGCCAGAAACTAAAAAGCAAATATTATAATGCATCACTAATACAGACTATAGTGTACAAACTCTGAGAATTGCATTCTAGAGCATAGGATATTAGGGGAAGGCTTATTGTAAAGGTTCCTAGATTGTTAAGCTCCTATAGCAGTCACATCTATTCCCGAATCGTTAACTGTTACTTCTGAATTCTGAGATGCAGAGCTCTTTGTGTATAACCTGGTCATTCCCTGGAACTCCAGGTAACTGTGTGACACTTGAGACTAAGAGCTAGAGTTCTGCAGCTATGAAACTCAGCATTACCCCACACAGCAACGATTCAAAACACTGAAAAAGAGATCAGATTTCAATTAAACATGTGAATGAAGCTTATCTGGTTAGGACTAAGGTAAATCAGACTTAAAGGGTAAAGGATGATATTAACTGTGTTTTAAAACTTCAACTTCTTTGTGAGACCAAAGGAAGACAAGTTTATTTGGTGAAAATTTTATATTTTCTGTAGCATACAATCTAATTTGGCATGTATGGTCAGTTCATTCGAACACCATGATTACATGGAACCTTGAATAGGGAATGAAATCTTGTGGGTTAGTGTAATGCCCCAATACATCCCAGAGTAATCTGGGTAGAAATAAAAAAGTATTAGCCAAGTCCTCTACAGGGATGGGGAAAAGGTAGAAATATTAAACTTCTTTTCCTGGGAAATTTCTAATATTCTCACAAGCATTGGAGACTACCAATTTTATAAGACAACCCCTCAATTTGAGGGCTTGCCTTTATGAAACTTATTCCTGCAAAGGAGACGCTAAGCATACTTACAATTTTGCCTAAGAGTCATCCCGAGAGAAAACATTTTATGTTGCTCAGATATGGCCTCCGTTAAGCCGAACTCTGCAGATAAACTCACTGCCCTCCCCCTCCACAGACACACGTGGGACATGATTCCCAGAGGTGTAAATCTCTCTGGCAATGTGAGATATGACTCCCAGGGATGATTCTGGCTCTGGTATTATGGGATTGAGAAAACCTTCTTGACAAAAAGGGGGAAGAGAAATGAGACACAGTTTCATTGGCTGAGAGATTTCAAATAGAATCAAGAGGTCATTCTGCATTCTGGAGGTTATTCTTCTGTGTTGTATACATATCCCTTTTTAGTTTATGGTGTATTGGAATAGCTGGAGGGAACCTGAAACTGTTGAGCTGTAATGCAGTAGCCTTAATTCTTGAAGATGATTGTATAACTACACAGCTTTTACAGTGTGACCGTGTGATTGTGAAAACCTTGTGACACTCCCTTTATGCAGTGTATAGATAGGTGAGTAAGAAAATAAAGAGAAAAAAAATAATGGGGGATGAGGAGTATAGGATTTTGGGGGTGTTCTTTTTCATTTTTATTCTTATTTAATTTTTTTTTGGAATAATGAAAATGTTCAAAATTTGATTGTGTGATGAATGCACAACTATATATATGATGATACTGTGGACCACTGATTGTGCAATTTGGATGATTATTTGGCATGGGAATATATCTCAATAAAATTGCATTAAACATGCAATCTTTTAGTCTGTTAAATTATTAACATTGTTTTCTTTAAGTTAGATTTTGTTTTATTAATAACATTTGTTTGTATGAATTATTATTCTTTAGAATTACCATCTTGCTATTGATTCTCAAAGGACACTTGGAGAAATAAGTATTTGCTTATTAAATTCTAGTTAAAACAATTTATTTAATATCACCAATATTTAACTTCTACAGCAAAAGAGTTGTGGCACAGTTATCCCCAAATAGTTTATTTTTGTTTAGAAATATATAACATGACTATTTGGTAGCTTTATAACATCTACTTTTAAACCTTATTGTCTTGAGGCATGCTAAAAGTTTGTTTTTAAGGCCTTTTGTATTAACTAAAGGAGAGGTAACTGGAAAGCTTGGTGGGTCAAGGAGGGAAGCCAAACTGGAAAAAAATTCATTGTGATTAATCTATAAAATTAATTATTCAAACAGAAGAATAAGTTAACTAAATTGGTATTAAAAATCCATATTTCCCTTGAGCTTTGGAGACCCACACAGCAAAGGAGAAATGATTATTTTTTTCTCATCCGTTTTTTATATTCAACCAGTGAAAATAAGTTGGTGTTTTGGGTTTTTTGTTTGTTTTGTTTTGGATTTTTTAAATTTTGCTTTGCCTTAATCTGAAATTTAACTGAAAATACACATGCGCTTCCCACCTATTAATTTCCTCAGTGATTATTTTTAAATATAAACATTTTTATTAGGAAAGTGGTAGGTTTACAGAAAAATGATGCAGAAAATACAGAGTCCACATAAACCCCCTTATTGTTAACATCTTGCATTAGTTGTGGTACCTTTGTTACAATTGGTGAAAAATATTATAATTCTTCTATTAATACTATTAATAGTCCTTAGTTCACATTAGTATTCACTGTTGGGTTTTACAGTCCTATTTTTTTTTAATTCTTTTTTTTTTTTCTTTTTTTACATGGGCAGGCACCTGGAATCGAAGTCGGGTCCTCAGGCTTGACAGGCAAGCATTCTTACCTGCTGAGCCACCATGGCCGCCCTACAGTCCTATTTTTTAATATTTAATCTACTAACATATATACAACCTAAAATGGCCCCTTTTAACCACATTCAAATATCTATTTCACAATGTTCACAAGGTGTTCACGAATTTTGTGCTACCATCCCAATTCTCCATTATCCAACTTTTCATTGCCCAAAATATAAATTCTGTACCCATTAAGCATTAACTTTCCATTCCCTAACCTCAACCCAGTCACTGGTAACCTGTATTCTAGTTTCTGACTCTATAGATTTGCTTGTTCTAATTATTTCATATCATGGATAATGTTGTCATTTTGTATCTGACATTTCAATCAACATAATGCCTTCAAGGTTCTACCATGTTGTAACATGTGTCAGAGCTTAATTTCTTTTCATGGGTGAATACTATTCCATTGTAGGTACATACCAAAATTTGTTTAACCATTTACCAGTTGCAACTTGGATTGCTTCCATCTGTTGGCAATTGTAAATAATGCCACTATGAACATTGTGAACAAATGAGTGTTTAAGTCCTGCTTTCAATTCCTTTGGGTATATACCTTGAAGTAGGATTGCTGGTTCACATGAGAATTCTTTTTATTTGAGGAATCATCAGTCTGTCTTCCACAATGACTGTGCTGTTTTACATTCCCACCAATAATGAATGAGTCCTGTTTCTCCACATCTTCTCCAACACCTTTTATTTTCCTTTTTTTTTAAAAAAAAAAAAAAGCCATTCTAGTAGGTGTGAAATCATATCTCATTGTGGTTTTGATTTCCATTTACTTATGGCTAATTATATTGGACAATTTTTTATATTATTTTTGGCTATTTGTGAATGGCCAAAATAGAGAAATATCTATAGAAGTCTTCTGCCTATTTTAAAATTGGGTTGTCTTTTTCTTGTTGAGTTGTGGGATTTCTTCCTATTTTCTGAATATTAAACCCTTATCAGATACACGGTTTCCAAATATTTCTCCCCATCCTGTAGATTATCTTTGTACTTTCATGATGACATCCTCTGATGCACAAAAGCACTTAATTTTTATGAAGTCCCATTTATCTATTTTATCTTTTGTTTCTTGTGCTCTTAATATGCAGTCTAAGAAACCATTGCCTAACACAAGGACCTTATGATTCTTTCCTATTTTATTCTAGAAGTTTTATAGTTTTAGTTCTTATATTTAGGTCTTTAATCCACTTTAAGTGATTTTTGTATATGGTGCAAGTAGGGGTCCACCTTTATTATTTGCACATAGCTAGCCAATTGTCCTAGCACTATTTGCTGAAGAAACTTTTCTTTCCCTAATGAGTGTACTTGGCACTTGATGGAATCAGTTGGCCATAGATGTGAGGATTTATTTCTCAGAAAGTTCACGGGTCTATATTCTGTTTGTGTGCTGGTATCATGCCATTTTGACTAGTGTCTTTGCAGTATGTTTTAAAATTAGGATTGTGAGTCCTCTAACTTTGTTCTTCTTTGTCAAGATGGCTTTGACTTTTTGAGTCCCCTTATTCTTCCCTATAAATTTGATTATTAGGTTTCCATTTCTTCAAAGAAGGCTATTGGAATTTTTTTTCACTATTTAGAGACTACCTTATTATTTTCTGTAATCAAACCCATGTAGAAAAGACCTTAAATATTTAATACAGTGTGCTTCGCGTGTACAAATGGAAAAATTAAGTTTAATGTTTTCAGACCAATATGGCTGTTAATTTCTATACAACTGTTAATTTCTATACAATGCCAACTCAACACAGTACAACCAAAATACTTTTTCCAAAGTTGAAAGCACAACTAAAGTTTCCAAAAATACAAATTATATATGCATAAATATATAATGTGTGTGTATTTATATAAAAAGACCAATTTAGCAGTATGTTATGCATCAATAGCAGCAACAGCTTTTCCAGGTTCTGCAGTCATCGGAACAAAATTATAGAGACATCCAGCACACTCCATTAAAATAAAAAAGTAAAAAACAAAAATTCCAGAAAACAGCAAGTTCTATTACTGTTATGGTACCTGGCACCATTTTTTATTAGCTTCTCAATCATCATCTGGAAAGATAAAATTCTAGAATAGCATCATTAGAAGCAGGTCTGATATTTTGGACCTTTGATATATTGGAATTCTGATATATTGGAGTTTTGATTGGGATTGCTTTGATTTCATAAATCACTTTGAGTAGAACTGATGTATTAATAATATTTACTCTTCTAACCCATGAACATGGAATGTCCACCCATTTATATAGGCCTCTGATTTCTTTTAACAATGTTTTATAGTTTTCTGTGTATAAATTCATTATATTTTGATTTAATTTCTTTCCAGACATTTGCTTCTTTTAGTTGCTGTTGTAAATGGAATTTTATTATTAATTTCCTGTTCAGTTTATAGGAACACTACTGATTTTTGTGTGATGCTCTTGTACCCAGCCACTTTGCTAAATTTGTTCACTAGCTTTAGTATCCTTCTCTGGAATTTTCAGGATTTTCTATATATAGGATCTTGTCATCTGAGAACAGGGAAATTTTTACTTCTTCCTCTTCAATTTGGATGCCTTTTATTTATTTTTAGTGACTACTTGGTCTGGCTGTGACTTCCAGTAAAATTTTGAATAGCAGCAATGACAATGGGCATGCTTGTCTTTTTCCTGATCTTAGTGGAAAAGCCTTAAATTTTTCACCATTGAGTATAACAATAGCAATGGAATTTTTCATAAATTCTATTCTTCATGTTGAGGAAGTCTGCTTCTACTACTAGTCTTCTTAGTGTTTTTATCAATAAGGGGTGCAAGATTTTATCAAATAATTTTTCTACATCAATTGAGATGATCGTATGTTTTTTTTCTTCATTCTGTCAGTGTGGTATATTACATAGTTGATTTTCTAAAGTTGAACCACCCTTGCATACCTGGGATAAACCCCATATATTGTGGTTTATAATTCTTTTATATCCTGTTGGATTCAATTTCCTAATATTTGGTAGAATAGTTTGCATCTATATTCATAAGGGATATTGGTCTGTAATTTTCTTGTGGTATCATTATCTGACTTTCACATTAGGGTGATGGCCTCATAGAATGAGTTGGGGGAAGTGTTCCCTCCTCTTCAATATTTTTGAAGAGTTTGAGTTGGTCTAGTGTTAATTCTTCTTGTAATTTTGGTAAATCTCACCTATGAGGCCATCTAGTCTTGAACTTTTCTTTGTAGGAAGGCTTTTGATGACTAAGTCAATCTTTTTCTTTGTTATTGGTCTGTTAAGATCTTTCATTTCTTCTTAGGTCAAAGTAGGTAGTCAGTGCATTTCTAGGAAATTGTCCATTTCATTTAGGTTATCTAATCTGTTTGTATTCAGTTGTTCATAGCATCCTTTGTAATCCTTTTTATTTCTGTTGGGTTGGTAGTAATGCCACCCTATTCATTTCTGATTTATTTGCATCGTTTCTTCTTTTCTTTATAAGACTACCTTAAGGTTTCTGAATTTTACTCAAGGAATTAAGTTCTGGTTTTGTTGATTTCTCTACTTTTTTATTCTATTTTTTAATTCTCCTTTTATCTTTGTTCTTCCCATCATTCTGCCTGCTCTGAGTGTCATTTGTTCTTCTTTTTCTAGATCTTCCAGTTGTGAGATTTGTTCTCTAATTTGAGATCTTTTTCTGTTATCAAATTTCCCTCTTAACACTCTTTGCCACATCCCATCAGTTATGACATGTTGTGTTTTAATTTCATTTGCCTCAAAATATTTCCTAATTTTCTTGTGATTTTGTCTTTGACCTACTGATTGTTTAAAATCGTGCTGTTTAATTTCAACGTATTTGTGAATTTTCCAGTTCTCCCTCTGTTATTGATTTCTAGCTTCATTCCACTGTGATCAAAGAATATATATTATATGATTTCAGTATTTTTCATTTATTGAGACTATTTTATGACTTAACATATGATCTATTCTGGTGAATGATCCATGTGCACCAGAGACAAATATATATTCTGCTGCTGTTGGTTAAAATTTTCATATGTGTCTGTTAGGTCTAATTGGTTTATAGAATTGTTCAAGTCTTCCATTTCCTTGCTGATCTTCTGTAATGAAGTTCTATTCATAATGAAAAGTAGTATATTGGGTCTTCCACTATTAGTGTAGATCTATTTCTCCCTTCAATTCTATCAATATTTGCTTTATATATTTTGGGGATCTGCAGTTGGGTGCATATATTTATTTAATTTTTATGCCTTCTTCTTGAGGTGACACTGTTATAGGTATATAAAGTTATAAATTTATATATAAGTATAACATTGTCACTCAAAACAGTTTTAGATTTGAAGTCCATTTCATCTGATATTAATATAGCTACCCTAGTTCTCTTTACTGCGTGGTATATATTTTTCCATCCTTTCATTCATGCTTGTATGAATTTAAATGTCTCTTGTTAGTAGCATATAGTTGGGTCATGCTTTTATATCCATTCTGTCAATCTCTAGCTTTTCACTTGAAAATTTAATCCATACATATTTAAAGAAACTACTAATAATACATGACATCTTCTGCTATCTTGCTATTTGGTCTTTATAAGTCTTAAACCTATTTTTGGCCATCAATTCTGTTTTTTAAATACCTACTGTGCCAGCTTGAAAGGATTATGTACCCTAGAAAAGCCAATATTTTACTCCTGATCTTTAAACCCTATTTAGTACTATGGATGGTAACTTGATTAGATTATCTCCACAGAGTGGATTCGCCCAACTGTGGGTATTAACCTTTGATTAGAGGGAAATGTGGCTCCACCCATTCCAGGTGGGTCTTGATTTAGTTCACTGGAATCCTTTAAGAGAGGGAACCATTTTGGAGAAAGCCAGGAGAACCATGAGAGCACATGCAGCCAGAGTCCTTTGGAGATGAAGAAGGAATATGCCCCTGGGAGAGCTTCATAAAACAAGAAGCCTGGAGAGAAAGCCAGCAGATATTGCCATGTTTGCCATGTGCCTTTCCAGATGAAAGAGAAACCCTGAACTTCATCAGCCTTCTTGAACCAAGGTATCCCCTGGATGCCTGAATTTGGACATTTTTATAGACTTGCTTTAGTTGGGACATTTTCATGGCCTTAGAAGTGTAAACTTGCAACTTAATAAAGTCCCCCTTTTAAGAGCCATTCAGTTTCTGATATATTGCATTCTGGCAGCTAGCACACTAGAACACCTACTTTCACATTTATTTGATTTTTTTGTATAGGACTATGTTGAGTCCCTTGTCATATCTTTCCATGTATATTTTTTCATAATTTCTTTGAAATAATTTCTTTTCATAATTTTTTAACCATCAGGTTAAAATTTAACTTCTTTAATCTATAACACTCATTTTTTATTTGATACAACTTAGCTTCAACATCATACACATCGCTGTTCCTATACCCTTCCATCCTCCCACCTTTCCATTGTACTTGTCACAAATTATATCTTTATACATTATATGTCCCAAATCATAGATTTTTCATTACTTTTTATGCCTTTGCATTTTAGAACCTGTAAGAAGTAAAAAGTAGTGTTACATACTAAAAAATACAACAGTACTGGTATTTGTAATTACCCATATGGTTGCCTTTTCTGAAGGTCTTTATTATGCCCCTGTGGCCCACTGTTTAGGGTCATTTCTTTCAGCATGAAAAACTCCCTTTAGTATTTCTTATAGGTTAGGTCTAGTGGTGATGAATTCCCTCAGCTTTTATTTATCTGGGAATGTCAGTCTCTCCCTCATATTTGAAAGAAAATTTCACCAGATTCAAATTCTTGGTTGGCAATTGTTTTCTTTCAGCACTTTAAATATTTCATCCCACTACCTTCTTGCCTCCATGGTTTTTGATGAGAAACCAACACTTACAATTCAGAAAAAGAAAACAGAAAAAAAAATCCATACATACCATACCCCTTACCCCTCCCTTTCATTGATCACTAGCATTTAAATCTACTAAATTTATTTTAACATTTGTTCCCCTTTTATTTATTTATTTTTAATCCATATGTTTTACCTATCTGTCCATAATGTAGATAAAAGAGGCATCAGACACAAGGTTTTCACAATCACACAGTCACATTGTGAAAGCTCTATCATTATTCAGTCATCATCAAGAAACATGGCTACTGGAGCACAGCTCTAAATTCTCAGGCAGTTCCCTCCAGCCTCTCCATTACACCTTGACTAAAATGGTGATACCTTGTTGCTTTCTAATGAAATGGAGCTCAAAAGATATTAAGGAATGACGAGAAAGAGAGAGAGAGAGAGGGAGGGAGGGAGGAGGAAGAAAGAAAGAAAGAGAGAGAGAGAGAGAGAGAGAGAGAGAGAGAGAAGAGAGAAAGAGATGGGTTCAGGGGGTCTAAAGCTTAACTTTAACAAACAACAGACATCAGACAACTTTATTCTTATCCAGATCCTGCTTTTATACTGCAGGCTGACAAAAGGCATGCATGCATTTCTTGAGGGAACAGAGAGCTTATCTTTCAGTGCTCTCTTCCTTCATACTTAACATAACCATTTGGGGTAAACATTCTCTTCCTCCCAGACTGCTCCACATAATAACAATCTCCACAGTTTACTGCAGCCACCCTGAGGCCTGCTGCTCTCAACAAATTCTGCAGGTCTTGTTTTAACCCTTGGCTCCTACATTCCCCCCTTTTTATTTTATAAGCCGAGGTGACTGTGCCTGTCTTAGGTTGCCCTTAGGCTCTGAAGGAAGGGTCTTACCCATTATTGGCTACCAGTCAAGCTCTCTGACTTTGATTCAGGAGGAAGCCATGAGTTTTTGCAAGAATCACATTTTTAGCATGGCTTTGCTTAGTGACTGTGCCTGACTTAGGTTACCCTTAAGCTCTGAAGGAAGGGTCTTACCCATCATTGGCTACCAGTCAAGCTCTCTGACTTGATTATTTGTTGTTTAACACAGCTGAGGAGGAAGAGAAAGTATAAACAGCCCCAAACCTAAGATTTTTTAGCTCTTGGGTAAGTGATTGTGTAACATCACCTTCATAGGCTACATGTAAATTATTCTGAGATAATTCTAATACCCCTTTTTTGTAATTCTAAGATATCAGGACTTAAACTATCTGAAAGCCCCAAAAGATGCCTCTTTACCTTTTCCCATTCTATTTCAGATTGGTTATATGTTAAAAGGGGGTAATACATTTCATTTACACTTTAAACTTTGTAAAAAAATTTAAATTATACATTTGATCTCCAATATGAACCAATGTCATTTCTATATCATTTAGTCTATTATTAATTTGCTCATCAGTGAGATTGTCTATGCCACAGTTCACTGGCATTTTTCTAACAATGCTGCATCTGTATAGTTTGATGCAATGCAGTTCCATCGACTGCAGCCACAGTGATGCTTCCAGTGATTCCAATGACAGCTGCAATAATGAGTCCAATTAGTCTCTTAGTCCTTTTTAGATATTCTTTTGCCAAATGGATCAGTATTTGTGTTTCTGGAGAGGATTGCCAGGATCTTGACATCTGCACCAGCAGCCAAATACCTCTTCTTCTCCTTGCTGCTATAATCGTCTCATTTTCCTGCAACATAAATGCTTGAAGACAAGTGAATAGAGAACAATTCTCACAATTAGAAGTTTGATTTCTTATATGCATATGACCTTTAACAAATATATATGGATCTCTATTACATATTTGCATATAGTGTTTTTGGCGGCTATTTAAAGAGAAGTTATAGTTACTAGAATTCGCTATAAAAATTGGTCCCAATCCTAGGAAATTTTCCAATAAATTTCTCTGAATAATGTATTTATCATCCCAAAATTATGGCACAAATCATCCTCTATGTAATAAACTCTGATCTAGCTTGCCTGTCCATATAGTCTCAGTTATCTTCAAGTTAGAGATGGGAGACCCCACAGGGGCCGCATCTCTTACAATTCCATAGGAATCATTAATTATGATAACTGCTCAATCCATATGACATAACTGCCATCCATTCCAACTTTCTTTCCCCATCTAACAGGCAAGTATCTTTTGTTTCCATAGAGTTATGCATATGAGTCTTTCTAAAAATGGAAGAGTTAAATTTGACACCATTTTTCTTCTTCCTTAAGTATTTTTGGAAGCCTAGAATCTACTGAACCTGGGAATCCTAAACTAGTATTCAGATATTTTGGATTGGCCCATGTTAGGGCCCACAGCAGAGGTGGGTTAGGAATATAAACCCAATAAGTATAAATATGTCCCTGTCCTTTAGCAATTAAAGTTATATGTCCTATAATATACATTGCCCATTTAGTTATTTTCGTCTGGGTCGACATATCTGGGTTTTATTCTCTTCAAGGGAAACCAAACCGAGGTTCCGTAATCTGCAATGACAAAAGCAAATCCCCTACCCCACAACGTTACCATTCCTGGTTTCCATAAATCATCTTTAACATCTTTCCAATAGATCGGCTGCAGCTGCAGTTCTGTTTGGGTTGTATCATTTTTCTTTTCCAAGTTACTAAAATGTTGTTCTGCAGGAGTCTGTGATGAATTATCATAAATGTTTAAAAAATTTAAAGTAAGTAAACAGTGCTTTTGCTAATTGATCTTTAGGTGTACTTATTTTCATAACATCATCTTCCTGATCATCTTCTCCCCCTTTTTGCTTTATTAGCATAGACTTTAGTGTCTGGTTTGCTCGTTCAATAATTCCTTGCCCAGAGGGATTATGTGGAATTCCTGTGATATGATTAATGATATCACGTTCAGCGCCAAATGTTGCTTTCTATGAAACGGAGCTCGAAGGATATTAAGGAATGGTGAGAAAGAAAGAGAGAGAGAGAGAAAGAGAGAAAGAGATGGGTTCAGGGGGTCTAAAGCTTAACTTTAACAAACAACAGACATCAGACAACTTTATTCTTATCCAGATCCTGCTTTTATACTGCAGGCTGACAAAAGGCATGCATGCATTTCTTGCGGGAACAGAGAGCTTATCTTTCAGTGCTCTCTTCCTTCATACTTAACATAACCATTTGGGGTAAACATTCTCTTCCTCCCAGACTGCTCCACATAATAACAATCTTCACAGTTTACTGCAGCCACCCTGAGGCCAGCTGCTCTCAACAAATTCTGCAGGTCTTGTTTTAACCCTTGGCTCCTACAATATCTATATAATGCATGAGAATAACCTCGAGGATAACCTCTTGATCCATTTGGAATCTCTCAGCCTTTGACACTTTATTTTGTCTCACTTCTCTCTTCCCCCTTTTGGTTGAGAAGATTTTCTCAATTCCTTGATGCTGAGTCCCAGCTCATTCTAGGATTTCTGTCCCACGTTGCCTGGATGGTCCACACCCCTGGGAGTCATGTCCTACACAGAGAAGGGGGGGGGCAGTGAGTTTGCTTGTCAAGCTGTCTAAGAGAGAGAGAGAGACCACATCTGAGCAACAAAAGAGGTTCTGTGGGGGTGACTCTTAGCCCCAATTTTAAGTAGGCTTAGCCTATCCTTTGCAGGGATAAATTTCATATGAATAAGCCCCAAGATTGAGGACTTGGCCCATTGCTTTGGTTGTCCCCACTGCTTGTGAGAATATTAGGAATTCTCCATATAGGGAAGTTGAATTTTCCCCCTTTCTGGCCGTTCCTCCAAGGGGATTTTGCAAATACTTCTCCATTCACTCCTCAAATCACTCTGGGATCTATTGGGGTATCACTCTAGACAAACCTTCAAAATCTCATGCCCTACTCAAGGTTCCATGCACCCATGGTATTCAACCAAACTGTCCATACAAATTATACCAGAAAATGCACTAGTCAAAATACAAATTTTGTACCAAATAAACATTTTTTGCTTTAGTCATTGTGTGAGGTTTTTGATGACTGATAAAATCTCTTTACTTTTTGATTGGTTTGTTGACGTCTTCTATTTGTTTTCAAGAAGTTCAGTTTCTAGGAAGCTGTCCATTTCATCTAAGTTATCTAGTTTGTTGACATACAGTTGCTCATAGTATCCTCTTATGATCTCTTTTCTTTCTATGGGGTCAGTAGTATGTCCCCCCTCCTATTTATGATTTTATTTATTTGTATCTTCTCCCTCTTTTCTTTGTCATTTCAGCAAAGGGTCCAACAATTTCATTGATTTTCTCAAAGAACCAACTTCAGGTTTTGTTGATTCTTTCTATTGTGTTTTGTTCTCAATTTCATTTATATTTGCTCTAATCTTTATTTATTTCTTTTGAATTAGTTTGCTATTCTTTTTCTAGTTCCTTCAGGTATGCAGTTAAGTCTTTGATTTTAGCTTTTCTTCTTTAATTTATTGCTTAGGGCATAAATTTTCCTCTCAGCACTGTGTTCACTGCATCTCATAAGTTTTGTTATGCTGTGTTATCATTTTTATTTGCCTCAAGATATTTACTGATTACTCTTGTAATTTATTCTTTGACCCACTGATTAAAAGTGTGTTATTTAGGGTGGGCCATGGTGGCTCCGCAGGCAGAGTTTGTGCCTGTCATGCCAGAGACCTGTATTCAGTTCCTGGTGCCTGCCCATGCAAAAAAAAAAAAAAAAAGTGTGTTATTTAGCTGCATAAATTTGTGAATTTATTCCATTATGATCATAGAAAGTGCATTGTATAATTTCAATCTTCTTAAATTGATTCATGACCCAACATATTGTCTATCCTGGAGAATGAGCCACGAGCACTTGTGAAGAATGTACATCTTCATTATGCTGTTATGGGGTGCAATACTCTATAAATGTTAACTCTAGTTCATTTATCATATTATTCAAAATCTCCATTCCTCTATTGATCCTCTGTCTAGATGTTCTATATATTGATGACAGTGGTGTATTGAAGTCTCTAGCTATTACTGTAGACATATCTAATTCTCCCTTCAGTGCTGCCAGTATTTGCCTCATATATTTTGGGGCATCCTGGTTAGGTACTGTGGTAATTAGATTCAGTTGTCAACTTGGCCAAGTGAAGGCACCTAGTTCTGTTCCTGTGGACATGAGCCAATGGTACATAAACCTCATCTGTTGCTGATTTACATCTGCAGTCTGCTAGGAGGCGTGCCTGCTGCAATGAATGATGTTTGACTAATTGGCTGGTGCTTAAATGAGAGACTCAACATAGCACAGCCCAAGCAGCCTGGCATACCTCATCTCAGCACTCGCAGCTCAGCCCAGGCCTTTGGAGGTGCAGAAAGGAATCACCCCAGAGAAAGTTATTGGAACCCAGAGACCTGGAGAGAAGGCAGGCAGAGACCATCCTGTGCCTTCCCATGTAAGAAAGAACCTCAGTGGAAAGTTAGCTGCCTTTCCTCTGAAGAACCAACAAAATAAATCCCCTTTTATTAAAAGCCAATTCATATTGGTGTGTTGCATTCCAGCAGTTAGCAAACTAGAACAGATTTGGTACCAGAGAGTGGGGTGCTGCTGTGGTTTGCAAATACCAGATATGTTGGAACGGTTTTTTTGGATGGCAAAGGGGAAGATTTTGGAGGGACTGTGAAGAGAATGATGGAGAAGTCCTGGAGTGCTTGAATAGACTGTTGGTGTAAACGGAACCACTGCCAATCAGGATAAAGGGGGACACAAAGGGATAAATTGGAGTTTGCAGAGTGAGAACTATGGAAGCTCGGATCTGAAGCCAAGAAACCTCAGCCAAGAGAGTGGACCCACCCATATACATGGAAAGGGTGGGTTTACCCCAAAGGGTGAGGCTGAGCCTCCCACCTTATTGCAGTGGAAGAGTTGTGCAGCCTCAGGCCTTGGAGAAGGTACAGCACGCTCCTTGGGGGACTGGGGAGAGCCTGGCTGCCACCACATAGAGGGCATGAGCATGTGCCCCAGAAATGGCAGAGAGCCCAGGGGTGGCCCTGATGCCTGGAGAGAGTGGAGCCGAGAAAAAGGTGGTCTCCTCAATGTTCCCCGAGGTTGATTTGGAAAGAGGCGGGCCACTGCATAGGCCCTTGGAAAAGGTGGGACTGCCACTTTCTAAAGCTGAAGGATAAATGACTTTCAGACTTTGAAATCCCATGGTGCTTGCCCTGCAGGTTTTATATCTGTGTTTCTTCCAATTTCTCCCTATGGAAATGAAAACCTGTATTCTGTGACTGTCCCTCCTTTGCATATTGGCACCAGACAACTTAATTTGAGATTCACAGTCCACAGCCAGAAGAGAATTTCTTTTTTGCACCTTAATATTGTTTAAGGTGATGCGAGTAGTTGACAAGTTGACAAGGGGTGGACATGTAGTAGTTAGATTCAGTTGTCACCTTGGCCAAGTGAAGGCATCTAGTTCTGTTGCTGTGGACATGAACCAATGGTACGTGAACCTCATCTGTTGCTGATTTACATCTGCAGTTGGCTAGGAGGTGTGCCTGCTGCAATGAATGATGTTTGACTAATTGGCTGGTGCTTAAATGAGAGACTCAACATAGCACAGCCCAAGCAGCTTGGCATACCTCATCTCAGCACTCACAGCTCAGCCCAGGCCTTTGGAGGTGCAGAAAAGAATCACCCTGGAGAAAGTTGTTGGAACCCAGAGACCTGGAGAGAAGGCAGGCAGAGACCATCCTGTGCCTTCCCACATAAGAAAGAACCTCAGTGGAAAGTTAGCTGCCTTTCCTCTGAAGAACTAACAAAATAAATCCCTTTTTATTAAAATCCAATCCATCTCTGGTGTGTTGCATTCCAGCAGCTAGCAAACTAGAACAGGTACATATATGTTGATGATTGTTATTTCTTCTTGATGGATTGCTCCTTTAATTAATATATAATGTCCTTCTTCATCTCTTATGACAGCTGTTTTAGTTTGTAAAGGCTACCAGAATGCAATATACCAAAAAATAGAATGACTTTTAAAAAGGAGGATTTATTAAGTTACAAATTTACAGTTCTGAGGCCATGAAAATGTCTAAATTCAGGCAAGGCTATAAAAATGTCCAAACAAAGGCATCCAGATAACAATACCTTGACTCAAGAAAGCCAGTGACGTTTGGGGTTTCTCTCTCAGCTGGAAAGGCACATAGTGACGTCTTCTAGCTTTCTCTCCTGGCTTCCCATTTCATAAGAATTTCCCCAGGGGTGTTCTCTTTCTGCATCTCCAAAGGTCTCTGGCTATGTGGGCTCTGTTGGTTCTGAGCTTTTTCCAAAATGGTTTCCTCTTAAAGTGCTCCAGTAAGCAACCCCACCTTGAATGGATAGAGATACATGTCTATGGAAGCCATCTAATCAAAAGTTCCCACCCATAATTGGCTGGGTCACATCTCCATGGAAACAGTAAAAAATATCCCTCCCAGCAATACTGAATGAGGATTAATGGACGTGGCTTTTCTGGGGTACATAATGGTTTCAAACCAGCAAAGCAACTTTGCACTTAAAGTCTTTTTTGTCCAATATGAGTATAGCTACCTCAGCTTTTTTTTTTTTTTTGGGGGGGGGGATACAGTTTGTGTGGAACGTCTTTTTCTAGCCTTTCACTTTCAACCTATTTGTATAATTGGGTCTCAGGTGAGCCTGTGGTAGATAGTACAGAGATAACCCCAATTTTTTTCATCAATTCTGCCAGTCTGTGTCTTTTGATTGGGGAGTTTAATCCATTAACATTCAATATTATTAATAGCAGTGCTTACTTCAACCATTTTATCCTTTGGCTTTTATATTTTGTGTCTTATTTCTATCTCTTTTTATACCCTTCAGTCACTTCTACTAATACTCTTCACTTATACACTCCCCTCTAAGTCTCTCTCCCCTGTCCTTTCCTTTCAGCCAACAGGACACCGTTTAGCATTTCTTGTAGGGCAGATCTCTAGCTTATGAACTCTCTTAGCTTCTGCTTATCTGTAAATATCTTAAGCCCTCCCTTATTCTTGAAGGATAGGTTTGCTGAATAGACAATTCTTGGCTGGCAGTTTTTCCTTCAGTACCTTAAATGTATCATACTGCTGCTTTCTAGCCTCCATGGTTTCTGATGAGAAATCAATGCTTAGCCTTTTCAAGCATCACTTTCACAATTCTGTCTTTGGCATTTGACATTCTAATTAGTTTGTGTCTTAGAGTAGGTCTATTTGGATTTATTCATTTGGGAGTATGTGCGCTCTGTTGCTTCCTATGAAACGGAGCTCAAAGGATATTAAGGAATGATGAGAAAGAGAGAGAGAGACTGAAAGAAAGAAAGAGACAAACAGATGGGATCAGGGGGTCTGAAGCTTAACTGTAGCAAACAACAGACAACTTTATTCTGAACCAGATCCTGCTTATATACGTACGGCAGGGTAACAAAAGGCATGCCTGCCTTTCCTGAGGAAACAAAGTACTTAACTTTCTTCATACTTAACATAACCATTTGGGGGTAAACAAACATTCTGTTCCTCCCAGACTGTTCCAAACAAAGCAAGTAACAATCTCCTCAGTTTCTTGCCCACCCAGGGATGCTAGCTGCTCCCAACAAATTCTGCAGGTCTTGTTTTAACCCTTTGGCTCCTACAGCGCTCCTAGACTTAGATATCAATGCCTTTCATAAAAGTTGGGAAGTTCTCAGCCATTATTTCCCCAATGATTGCTTCTGTCCTTTTCCCTTCCCTTCTTCTTTTGGAGAACCCATGATGTGAATATGTTTTTGCTTCATGTTGTCAGTCAGTTCCCTGAGACCTCATTCAATTTTACCATTTTTTTTTCTCTAGCTATTCTTTTATCTGTTCAAATTTGGATGCTGTCTTCTAGCCTGATGATCCCTTCTTCTGCCTCTTCCAATCTGCTATTGTGTTCTCCTGGTGCTTTTCTTTTGGGGGGGTACATGGTCCAGGAATCGAACCCAGGTCTCCTGTGTGAAAGGTGGGCATTCTAACCACTGAACTACCTGTGTACCCCTTCTAGGGTATTTTTAATTTCATCTATTGTGTCTTTCATTCCCATACGATCTATTCTTTATGTTCACCCAGTGTCTTTTTTGTTTTTTTCACCCAGTGTCTTTTTAACATCCTTTATCTCTTTAGCCATCTCACGGAATTGGTTTAGGAGGTTTGTTTGAATATTTTTTTATAAATTGTTCCAGACTCTGCATCTCCGCTGACTTTCTATTTGCTCCTTTGACTGGGCCCTATCTTTATCTTTCTTAGTATGGCTTGTTATTTTTTGCTGATTTCTGGACATCAGTTATCTTGCTGAGTTTACTCCAAACATCCAATTCTCTCTCTTGTCAAAGCTTTTGCTGTTGATTGGCTTTGTGTTAATACTTTTCTTTGACACTTGGTTCATCAGTATTATCCAACCAGGGCTGGGCCAGGGACCCACAAAGGGGGTGTACACCAGTTCCACAGGTCCCTGGGGCGGGGGGAGGAAAAGATGCTAAAAAGCCTTTAATTGTACTCCCCAAGGTTGCACTTTACTGGCCTGCCCAGCATATGGCCCTCTTCACCCAAAAGCCTTTAGATGTCTTTCCATAGGTATACTTTCCTCGCCTGCAAGCACATGGCACTCTTTGTCAACTTAATCCCTCCAAACCCGGAATGCAGGCTATTCTTACTTGTCAGCTCCAGACATTGGCATGACAGTTCCAGGCTGGGTGGGTTGAAACTGCAGGTCTCAGCAGACCAAATTCACTGACCAAAAGCTGGCCTTGTTCTTGGGGAGTGGATCTCCACTGTCTTTTCAGTCTACAGCTGGCCACCAGACAGACACTGGAGACCCTGAATTTTTTCTGCCCCCAAAGAGGGGGATGTGCACCAGGAATCAGGGGCTAGGGGGGTTACTAAGGATCTCTCACTGCAGCTTCTCTGTGTCTTCACCTAGCACTTTTCTACCCACTGCACAGTACTCCCCCCAGTCTCCAGAGCCCCAGATCCATTACTCCAGACAGTTTCTGCCTGTTCCCTAGTTGATTTTCTGGAGAGAAGTGAGCCCTCATCTCTCCCTAATCACCCATCTTGGGTTCTGTTAGCCTGCCCAATTTTTGTTATTTCCAAATATTTTATGGTTTTGATACTATTTAGTATATATTTAAATTAGTACATATTTAATTTACATAAATAGTATATAGAAAATAGTATATATTTAAATTACATTTCCAATTGTTCCATTATATATCATTGATTTTATCTGTTGCACTTGTGTCCCATGACCTTGTTAAACTCATTACTTTTCTGTAAATGCCTTAGGATTTTCTATTTATAAAATCATGTTGTCTATGAATAAAGACTGTTTATTTCTTTTCACATTGCTTTTTATTCCTTTTTCTTATTGCATTATTTAGGACTTAAAGTACAAGGTTGAATAGAAGTGGTGAGAGTGAAGAGCTCTGCCTTATTCCCT
This sequence comes from Tamandua tetradactyla, assembly GCF_023851605.1. Taxonomy (NCBI): domain Eukaryota; kingdom Metazoa; phylum Chordata; class Mammalia; order Pilosa; family Myrmecophagidae; genus Tamandua; species Tamandua tetradactyla. Next base: position 112,337,887 of record NC_135333.1, read on the forward strand.
TTTTCACCATTAAATATGCTGTTAGCTGTGTTTTTCATAATGCACTTTACTAGGAAATGGTAACGCACTTTACCTAAAAAAAATGCAAATTAACTTTTATTCTTAATGTGTTGGAAGTCTTATCATGGAATTACCAGCAAATTATTTATGTTATGAAAATAGAAAAGATAAGTCATAGATTGGGAGAAAATGTTTACAGATCACATATTTAAGGGCTTATACCCAGAATATATAAAGGGCTAGCAACACTAGATAATAAGGAAAAAAAAAACTCAGACAAGAGGTTTGAATAGACATTTCAATAAAGATCAATGTATGGCAAAAATACCCATGAAAAGAAGCTCAAAATCATCAATAATTAAGGAAGTGCAAATTAAAACTACAAAGAAATACTACTATATACATTTTAAAGGCTAAAATTAAAAAGGCAAGGATATGGAATAACCAGATCTCTCAGACACAGCTAGTGGGAATATAAAATGGTATGATCATCTTTGAAAAGTTTGACCGTTTCCTAAAAAGTTAAACATACACCTACCATATAACTCATGCATCCTACCTCTAGTTACCCAGTGAAATAAAAATGTACACCCAGGGCGGGCAACAGTGGGTCAGTGGCAGAGTTCTCGCCTGCTGTGCTGCTGACCCGGGTTCATTTCTGGGTGCCTGCCTATGTGAAAAATAAATAAATGTATGTCCATACAAAGACTTGTATACTAACATTCATCACAGCTTATTTTGTAATAGCCCAAAATTGGAAACAACTTAAATGTCCATCAGCAGATGATTGATAAAGAAATTATTATATATTCATACAATGGAATACTACTCAGCAATAAAGCTGACTAAACTATTGCTACATGAACAATGTGGATAACTCTAAAAATAATTTTCCTGAGTTAAAGAAGCCAGATAAAAAAACCATAGATGTATTATTTACATAAAAACCTAGAAAATGCAAATTAATCTCCAATGACAGAAAACAGATCATGGTTGTTTGGGGATGAAGTGGGGCAGGGCAGGAGGGAGGTATCACAATGAGACAAGAAGAAACTTTGGGGAATAATAGATATGCTCTTTACCTTAAATGAATGATGGTTTCATGGGTGTATATATGTCAAAACTTTAAATATGTACATTTTATTATATATCAACTCTACCTAAAAAAAGCTTTTAAAAATGAAATAGGATGAGCCAGTGAATGTATACTTCAGATGGTTTGTATAGTGCATGAATATCTCAATAAAACAGCATTAATAATAAAAAAATAGACCTCTCTCCTTCCTTACTTTTGTCTTTGTGAGAATGCCCGCATATCCTCTTACATGTGTTCTCAATACATTTTCCATCTGTTTATACTTTGGGCTGTGCCCTTGAATTCTTTCTCACAGACAAAGCCACAGCCTTATCTATCAAACCCCTTCTAAACCTCATTCCTGCACCCCTTCACTTGCTATATGCAACCCCTTACTCCCCAGTTAGGCAGGAATGAGCCACCCAGCTAGAATTCACTCTTGGAACTGAAAGATGGTCATTTCCTTCCCTCTTCCCCAGCCCTGCTAAGCTGGTGCCTCTCTTAGGCCGACTCACTTCTACCCTCTTGCTATTGACTAGCCCTTGCATTTTGAAGCTTCTCACCAAGTTTACTCTTCCAGACTAGAAGCCTTCCATACCACACCAATGCTGATGGGAGGATATTTAGCCATTCCAATTTATTTATGGAAAACACCCAGCAGCAGCCAACCCATATATGGAGCCAAACAACCCCAATCTGAGTCATCCACAGAGAAGAGAATCGGTTGTTTGCCAAGATATTTGAAGCCGACCTACCCACCCAAATGTACTATGTACCACCAGGCACCATCATGGAGAGACAGGAGGGAAAAAGAAAGCCCCAAACAAGGAAGAGGGAGGGAAAATAAGTAAAGCTAATTTATAAAAGCAAATTGCCCCACATTGCCTATTAACTTTCATCTTCCTCACCTCTGTCTTTGAGAGTGTGCCCACATGCCCTCTTCATGTTATTGCAATAAATTTTCTATCCACTTGAAAAAAACTAAAAATTAAAATCACAGGTAAAATTTTAAAAACCATTGGCCATCCATGCAACGATGTGAATGAACATGTGGGATATCTGGTGAGACAAAATAAGCCAGAAACAAAAAACAGCAATTGTACGGTCACCTTTAGAAAATGCTTATAAGAAAACAGGGGCCTAGATTGTAAGCTTTCAAAGCAGACACATTAAGTCCAGGGTGGTGATTTTGAGAAGCTGTTTTATATATGTAACCTGATATTTAGAGATAAAAATGAAGCTGAACAGGTTGGGTTTTAAGTAATTTAGAACATAGGGGTAAGGAAGACAGTGCCTATATTTTAGAACCACACATACTCTTTGAGACCAGTGGAAGAAAGGTTTATTTGATCTGGAACCGAAATTTTCTGTAGTGCATATCTAATTCAATCTATCTGTATAACTCATTTGAACAACTGAAACACAGAGAGCACAGAATAAGAAAGAGGTCCTTTAATCCTGTATAGATTATTGTAATGCCTGGAAACATCCTAGCGTATATTAAGCAGATAATCAAAAAGCATTGGCAAAATCCCCTGAGGGAGGGGAGAAAGAATATGGAACTATTAAACCTTACCATCAGGGAATCCCCTGATATTCTGTCAGAGTTTTGGAATATCCAAATTAATAGGCCATGCCCTTAATTATGAGGCTTACTCTTGTGAAGCTTATGTAGGTAGTGGAGAAGCTTAGACTACCTATAGGCATGCCTAAGAGTTTCTTCTGGAGGACCTCTGTTGTTGCGCAGATGTGGCCTCAGTCTCTCTAAGTCCAACTCTGCAAATGAAATCATTGCCCTCCCCTCTATGTGGAAACAGGGGTGAAAATCTCCCTAGTGATGTGGGAGATGATTCCCAGGGATAAATCCAGACCTGGCACTGTGGGATCAACAATTACATCCTGACCAAAAGGGGGGAGAGAAGCGTGATTAATAAAGTATCAGAGAGAGAGAGTTCAAGAAGAGTCGAGGGGCTGCTCTGGAGATGGCTCTTATGCAAGCTTCAGGTAGACCTTGCTACATATCATAATCTGCCAACCCCCAAACAGGACCATTCCAGCAAATCCTGAGGAACACTTAGGGCAATATATAAGATTCCACAAGGGTTCCAGGCACTAGAGTAACTTTGCAGAAACCTACAACTCCAGATGGATCCCTGGTCCAGATAAGTCCTGAAACCTAGCCCAGCCTCTCCAGAAAATCAGATAGTCCCATCTCCCTACCCCATATTAGTGACAGACCCTTACAATATCAAAAATTTAGAATCACCATAGCCCAAACAAGAGGTAAGGAAAGATCAAAGGTGATGGTGAAATTATCCATAGGATATAGGACTTAACAAATGAATTTATGAATGCTGAATCATTAAATTGATATCTCTTTTAGTCGCTAGTATTTTAGAGCAACTAGAAGTAAAAACCTAAAATTGTGAAATTGTAACCATGTCAAAATCTGAAATATGTTCTACAACTAATTGTGGTGCTGTGCTTTGAAATTTATTGCTTTTTTTACATATATGTTATTTTTCACCAAATAAAAAAGAAGGAAAAAAGTCCATTGTGATGATAAAAATGTATTTAAACACTCTAGCCTCCTATGTTCTGGAGCAGCTAGAAGGAAAAATCTGAGAGGATCATATGGTAGCCCATGACAAACTCTAGGATCTGTCCTGTAACCACTTGTTGAAGAGTGCTTTAAAAACTATTGCTTTTTATTTCTTTGCTTTGTATATATGTTATACTATACAATAAAAAAAAGTTTAAAAAAAGCCATTAGTCATAAACATGAAAGTTTGTTTCTGAGCTCTTACTTTGATTCCACTGGTCTATAGGAGTGTTCTTGTATCAATACCATGCTGTTTTGATTACTGTAGCTTTGTATAAACTTTAAAACCAGGAAAAAAACATGGAATAGGTATAAAAAGATACTTATAAAATATGTGTAGTGTATAACAAATAATAAACCCACAGAACACTCTCTATATCTTTCACCCAGTTTAAAAAGGTAAATATTGCTGATAGAAACGGGGACATCATCAAAATGGTGGGGCAAGACATAGTTGTGAACATTCTCCCTTAGAAACAGAAATAAAAAGCCCTGAGTCATCTATCTCAAAACTCTGTAGTTGATCAAGACTGGACATCCACTCAAGGAACAATGAATAAGGGTAGAAACAACACTTAAAACTGTTAGGAGAACAGCAGGGAAAATTAACCAGTCCAAGCCCTCCCCATGCTCAGGTCCACGTAGCAGTTTGTACAACTCCTGGCAGTGGCTTAGAGGTTCCTGTGCATTACAGTGTGGGTTTTCTGGTACCTGATCAGTTCACAGAGGTGGGTGGTGGTCTGTAGTCAAGTGTGCTGGAACCAGCTCAGCACGAGGGGTCGAAGAAGGCACCACGAATCTGAAAAATAAAGACACTCACACAAAAGAGTCTTTGAGATGAGAGCAGGGGACTCATGTCTCAAAGGACAAGAGCCCTGAACATTTGCTCAGCACCATATCTATTTTCTCAGTACAACAGGGAGTGTACAGAAATAACTTTCTTTGTTTTTATTCTTTAATAGCATGTGCAAACAGAGAGAGAGCCCATTCCTTCATTATCAGGGTAATGGTTACAGGACAAGTAGTATGTTTTTGCTCTGTCTTTACTCAAATGGTAGTCAAGTGGATGTTTCTCAATTTTGGCTAACTCTGGTGTTCTAAAGTTAACATTCCATCATAAACCACAAGTCTCAAGTGTTCTGAGTCCGCAGATGTTTTGTAAGCTGTTGCTTTGACTTCTCTTATTTTTCCCTTCACAAGTGTGAGTCTCAGAGGCCAGATTCACTTATGGCAGTGGTATGCAGCCCCCCATATTCCCAGTGCAGGATTATAGACCCTGATTGCTGGTGTACTCAAACAAAAATATCAGGTGTCCTTGTACACTGATTCCAACTGGCTCAATGGAGGACAAACTCAGGGTGCAGGTCTGGGTACCCTAAGCTGGAAGTTACTAGGGGGCAGAAAAGCAGCATAAAGAGGGTATTATGTATCCTAGAAAAGCCATGTTCTTTTTCCTAATGCAGTCTTGTGGAGGCAGACCTATTGTTCAGGGACCTTCTGATTAGGCTGTTTCTGTGGAGATGTGGCCACCCAATTGTGGATGGAATCTTTTGATTAAGTGGTTTCCATGGAGATGTCTTTGCCCATTCAACGTGAGCCTTAATCTGCTTACTGGAGTCCTTTAAGACTCCATTTTGGAAAAACTCATGGTTAACAGAGACAAGGACATTTGGAGATGCAGAAAGAAAATAGCCCCAGGAAAGCTGTTTGAAACCTGAAGCCAAAGGACAAGCAGATGCTAGCCACATGCCTTCCCAGCTGACAGAGGTGTTGTGGACAGTATCAGCTTTTCTTAGGTCAAGATATCTGTCCCTGGATACCTTAGTTTGGACAATTTTTATGGCCTTAGAATTGTAGACCTTACCTTAATAAACCCCCTTCATAAAAGCCAACCCATTTCTGGTATATTGCATTCTGGCAGCATTTGGGATCTAAAAGGGGAAGCTGAGTCCATGGAGAAAGTAACCACAAAGTGGTCCAAGGCTAAAACTGGAGTGCAAAGGGAAAGCAGAGTATGAGGAGCAGAGCAGAGCTGACCACAGCTGCCAGGGATGAAAATGTAATAAAAACAAAAACAACTGCCCCAAGCTAGGGAGAGGGACATATTTATTGTAGGGGATATGATAGCACATGCTGGAGGATTCTTGAAAGTTACTATGCACACCCAGGGCAAGACATAGGCTCAGAGAGACCTGAGAAGAACTGACTGCACAGGCTGTTTCAGAATATACTGGGCTATAGACATTGCAAAAGAACTTTAAAGGCCTGATATTCTTGCAAGCAGTGAGGACAACAAAATCAATAGGCTGAACCCTCAATCTCAGGGTTTGTTCATATGAAACTTATCCCTGCAAAGGATAGGCTAAACCTACTTAAAATTAGGCCTAAGATTCACCCCCCAGTTGAACCTCATTTGTTGCTCAGATGTGACCTATCTCTCAGTCAACAGGGCAAGCAAACTCACTGCCCTCCCCACCTCTGCATGGGACATGACTCCCGGGGGTGTAAACCTCCCTGGCAGTGAGGGGCAGAAATCCTAGAATGAACTGGGATTCAGCATCAAGAGATTGAGAAAACCTTCTTGACTGAAAGGAATGAAGAGAGAAATGAGACAAAATAAAGTGTCAGTGGCTAAGAGTTTGAAATAGAATCAAGAGGTTATCCTGGAGGTTATTCTTTCACATTATATATGTAATCCCTTTTTAGTTTAAGGTGTATTAGAGAGGTGAGAGGGAAGTGCCTGAAACTGTAAAGCTGTGTTCCAGTAGCCATGTTTCTTTAAGATGATTGTACAATGATATAGCTTTTGCAAGTGACTATGTGATTGTGAAAACCTTGTTCTGATGCTCCTTTTATCTATGGTATGGACAGATGAGTAAAAAATATGGATTAAAAATAAATAAATAATAGGGGAAACAAAAGTTAAAATAAATTGGGTAGAGGGAAATACTAGTGGTCAATGAGAGGGAAGGGTAAGGGTTATGGTATGTATGAGTTTGTTCTTTGTTCTTTTTATTTCTTTTTCTAGGGCGATGTAAATATTCTGAGAAATGATCATGGTGGTGAATATACAACTAGGTGATGATATTGTGAGCCATTGGTTTCACACCAAGCATAGAATGTTGATATGTTAAGAATGTTCATGTTGCATGTTAATAGATTTTATTAATAATTTTTTTTAAAAAAAGAGCCTTAAAATACAGCCAATCTACACTAAAACCTTAGATAAGAGAAAAACCTAACTTCCAGGGTACACATATCAAAATAATCAAATGCCCAGACTTCAACAAAAGCTCACAAGATATACAAAGAACAAGATATGCAGAGAAAGATATGGCCCATTCAAAGGAGCAAAAATAAATCAGAGGAAGCACAGACAGTGGAAAACTAATCAGACATTCAGGCAACTCTCCTAGTTAAGTTCAATAAGCCAAAGGAAAACATGAACGTAGAGCTAAAGGAAATCAAGAAGATGATGCTTGAACTAAAGGAGGAATTAGAAAATTTTAAAAGGAACCAAACAGAACTTTTGGAATTGAAAAACAAAAAAAAGATTTAAAATACTTGAGGCATTCAAAGGCAGATTTCAGAAGAAAGAATGAACAAAATAGAGGATAGGTTAATGGAAATCATTCAGTTTAGAAGGTTGATTAAAAAAAGAACTTTAAAAAGCAGAGCCTATGGGCCCTGTGGGACAACATGAAGTATGTCACATATCACTTGACATTATGGGAGTTTCAGAAGGTGGAGAAAGCTCTCAAACCAACAACCTAATTTCACATCTGTAGGAACTGAAAAAAGAACAACAAACTAAAATAAAGTAGGAGGAAATAAATAATAAATATTACAGGAAAGATAAATGAAATACAGAATAGAAAAGCAATTGAGAGTGTTTATGGTGGCAGTGCTCATGATTCACAATGTATGGAAGTGGCCTAAGGGTACAACTGAGGAAACTATGGTGTATACATAGAATAGTCTACTGAGTGGTTACAAGAAGGAATGATACTGTGAGGCATGCAATTAGGAAAATGAACCTTAAGGACAGTATATTGAATGAAATGTCAGAAACAAAAAAACAAATATTATCATGCCTCACTCATATGGACTAACTTTAATATACAAACTTGGAGAACTGAAAACAAGAACATGAGTTAACAGGTTGGGGGCTATTGTAAAGGGTCCTAGATTGTAAGCTCTCACAGCAGCCACATATATTCAGGAGTTACAACTGTTATTTCTAAATTCTGAGATACTGAGCTATTTGTGTAAAATCTAGTCATACCCTAAAACTTTGGGTATTTCTGTGACAGCTGAGACTCTGAGTTAGAGCTCTGAAGCTATGAAAGTCAGTAGTACCCATACACACAACTTAAAAAAGTTGAAAAAGTGATCAGACTTCAACCAGAGATATGAATGAATCTGATCTGGGTAGGACTAAGGTAAATCTGAATAAAGATAAAGGATGATATGGCCCATATTTTCAAACTTCAACTTCTGTGTGAGACCAAAGGGAGAGGTGTTTATTTGGAACACAATTTATAGCACATTATCTAATTTAACTTGTAAGGTCAGTTTAGTTGAATACCATAATTACATGGAATCTTGAATAGGGCATGAGTCTTGTTGGTTTACCCAGCTTAGTGATCCCCTGATACATCCCAGAGTAATGTGGGCCGAGAATAAAAAAGTATTTGCAAAGTCCCCTTGGGGAACTGGGGAGAAAGGAGGAAATATTAAACTTCCCTATCTGAGGAATTCCTGATATTCTTGCAAGCAGTGGGGACAACCAATTCAATAAGCTGAGCCCACAATCATCAGGTTTGTACCTATGAAACTTATTCCTGCAAGAAGAAGCTAAGCCTACTTATAATTATGCCTAAAAGTCACACACACACACACCCCAGAGAACCTCTTTTGTTGCTCAGACATGGCCTCTCTCTCTCTGAGCCAACTCAGCAGGTGAACTCATTGCCCTCCCCCCCCTACATGAGACTCCCAGCAGTGTAAGTCTCCTTGGCAACATGGGACAGGACTTTCAGGATGAACCAGGACCTGGCATCAAGGGACTGAGAAAGCCTTCCCAACAAAAAGGGAGAATAGAGATATGAGACCAAAAAAAATGTCTCAGTGGCTAAGAGATTTCAAACAGAATCAAGAGGTTATCCTGGAGGTTATTCTTATGCATTATATAGATAATCCTTTTTAGTTTATGGTGTATTGGAGTAGCTAGAGGGAAGCACCTGAAAATGTTGAACTGGGTCCTGGCTTGATTCTTGAAGATGATTGTACAACTTCATAGCTTTTACAGTGTGACAATGTGATTGAGAAAATCCTGTGGCTTATGCTTCTTTTATCCAGGGTATGGACAGATGAGTAAAAAAAAATAAGGATAAAAAAATAAGTAAATAATAAAGGGGATAAAGGGTAAAAAAAAATGGGTAGATTGAAATACAAGTGGTTAAGGAGAGGGAGAGGTAAGGAGTAGGGGATGTATGCATTTTTTCTTTTTATTTTTTTTCTAGAGTGATGCAAATGTTCTAAAAATCATGGGGATGAATACACAAGTATGTGATATATGAGAGGTAAGGGGTAGGGGGCGTATAAGTTTTTTCTTTTGATTTCTTTTTCTGGAGTGATGCAAATGTTTTAAAAATGATCACAGTGAAGGACACACAACTCTGTGATGATATTGTGAACCACTGATTGTCTACTATGGATGAGTGTGGAGATTTCTCAATAAAAATATAAAAGAAAACTATTTTAAAAAAGAAAAGCATATGCAACTATGTGATGATATTGTGAATTACTGATTATGTATGTAGAACGGAATGAGCATATGTTAAGAATGTTTGTGTTTCTTTCTTGTAATATTTTTTAATTAATAAAAAATTAAAAAAAGAAAAGCAATTGAGAGAATCAATGAAATTGAAAAGATGAATAAAACTGATAAAAAGACAAATAATCTAATTTTAGCATGAGTAAAGGCTTGTATTAGCTAGGGTTCTTTAGAGAAACAGAATCAGCAGAAAATATCTGTAGATAGAAGACTCATAACAGTGTCTCATGTAATGGTGGGAATTTATAGTCCAAAATCCTCAGGGCAGGCTGTGAAACCAACGACTTTGATGAAGAGTCTGGACAAACTCCACAGGAGAGACTCGCCGGCTGAAGCAGGAAGAGAGCCTGTCTCTTCTGAATCCTCCTTAAAAGACTTCCAGTGATTAGATTAAGCATCACTTATTGCAGAAGACACTCCTCTTGGCTGATTACAAATGGAATCAGCTGTGGATGCAGCCAATGTAATCATGATTTTATTCTATGATATGTCCTCATAGCAACAGACAGGCCAACACTTGCCCAACCAGACAAATGGGTACCACCACCTGGCCAAGATGACACATGAACCTGACCATGACAGGGCTTGAACAGACATTCCTCCTAAGAAGATATACAAATGGCCAATAAGTACATGAAAAGATGTTGAACACATTGGCCATCAGGATAATGCACATTAAAATCACACTGAGATACCACATCACAACCACTAAGATGCCTATTAATAAAAAACAGAAAATAGTAAGTATTAGAGAAATAAGAACTCTCATACATTGCTGGTGGCATTGTAAAATGATAGAGCCACTGTGGAAATCAGTTAGGTGATTCCTCAAAAAGTATGACCCCAGAAATCCCACTTCTTTATATACCTTGAATTGAAAGCAGGGACTTGAACAGATATTTGAACACAGTGTTCACAGCAGCTGTATTCACAATAGCTAAAAAGTGGAGGCAACCCAAGTGTGCTAGTTTGAAAGGATGTGTGAACTCTAGAAAAGCCATGTTTTAATCAAAATCCCATTTCATAAAGGCAGAATAATCCCTATTCAATACTGTATGTTTGAATCTGTAATTAGATCATCTTCCTAGAGATGTAACCCAATCAAGAGTGGTTGTTAAACTGGATTAGGGGAGATGTGTCTCCACCCATTTGGGTGGGTCTTGATTAGTTCCTGGAGTCCAATAAAATAAAAAACATTTTGGAGAATGAGAGATTCTAAGAGAGCAGAGCAGAATGGCATAGCCACAAGCAGCAGAGTCCTCCAGCCAGCCACCTTTGGAGATGAAGAAGGAAAGTGCCTCCCAGGGAGCTTCATGAAACAGGAAGCCAGGAGAGGAAGCTAGCAGATGATGCCATGTTTGCCATGTGCCCTTCCAGATGAAAGAGAAACTCTGGCTGTGTTCTCAATGTGCCCTTCCACTTGAGAGAGAAACCCTGAACTTCATTCTCTTCTTGAATCAAGGTATTTTTTCCTGGATGCCTTTGATTGGACATTTCTATATACTCGTTTTAATTGGGACATTTTCTCAGCCTTGGAACTGTAAACTAGCAACTTATTAAATTCCTCTTTTTAAAAGCCATTCCATTTCTGGTATATTGCATTCCAGCAGCTAGAAAACTAGAACACCAAGTGTCCATCAACAGATGAACAGATAAACAAAATGTGGTGTATACACAAGGCAGGTTATTCAGTCATAAAAAGGAATGAAGTTCTGATGCATGTTGCAACATGGATCATATTGTAGACATCATGTTGAGTTAAATAACCCAGATACAAATCTTGCTTATATAAATACCCAGAAGAGCCAAATTTCTAGTGACAGCAGATTATAAATTATCTGAAGGCTGGGCAGATGAAGGTGGTGAGGGAGTTATTACTTAATGGGTGCAAGTTTTTATTTCAGGTGACAAAAAAGTTGAGTTAACAGATATTGGTGATGATAGCACAATAGGGTGAATGTAATTAATACAACTGAATAATACACTTGAAAGTGGTTGTATTATTCAGGGTTCTCTAGAGAAACAGAACAAAGAAGAGAGATCTGTAAATATGAGATATATAAAGGTGTCTCACACAACCATGGGAATGGAAGAGCTCAAAATCCGCAAGGCAGGTTGTGGCTCTGATGAAAAGCCTCGATGAATTCCACAGGAGAGGCTCACTAGCAGAAGAAACAGTGAAAAAGTCTCTCTTCTTCCTTAAAAGTCTTCATCTGATTGGCTTATCTTGTTGATGGGAGACACACCTTAGTTGATCACAGATATAATCAGCCACAGACACAATCAACTGACTGATGATTTAATACACCAGCCTTGCAGTTTATCAACCAGCCACAAAATATCCTTGCAGCTATGGTCAGGCTGGTGCTTGCCTGACCAGACAACTAGGTATTATCACTTGGCCAAGCTGACACCAGAACCTGACCACCACAGTAGTTAAAATGGGAGACTTTGAGTTGTTCACATGTTACTACAAAAAAAAAAAAAAAAAGGCCTTTTATATTGGGTAGATGGAAATACAAGCAGTCAATGAGAGGGAGGGGTAAGCGGTATGGTATGTATGAGTTTTTTTTCTTTTTTCTTTTTATTTCTTTTTCTGAATTGATGCAAATGTTCTAAGAAATGATCATGGTGATGAACATACAAATATGTGATGATACTGTGAGTTATTGATTATATACCAAGAATGGAATGATCATATGGTAAGAATGTTCGTTTGTTTATGTTTAAAAAAAAGTCTTTTTTTTTTCCAAAACAGTGGATGTTACCATTATATTTGAAAATTTCTCTTCCTGAACCACCTTAAATCTCAGGCTTTCTTGTTAAAAATAGATGAATGTTTGAAGCAATTTTCTGAATATTTTAGGCTCCCAAATGTAAATATTCTGAGAGCTGTTTTTAACTCAATTAGCTGAGTAATGCTGGGCACAATTTGAACATTGAGATCTGGCCTCAAAGATGGGCTGGGTAAAACAGTAACTTAAAAATGATCTTGTTAACTCCTCAAAATCAAATGCTTTTGTGCCTCAAAAAGAGGCAGCCAGCTCAATGGGAGAAAATATTTGGAAATCACACATTGGCTAAAGGCCTGATATCCTGCATACATAAAGAAATCATAGAAACTGAACACACAAAAAAAAAGAACAAGCAACCCAAGTATAAAGATATGAATAGACTAAAAATATGAATAGACATTTTTCTGAAGAGCAAATACAGGTGGCTCAAAAGCACATGAAGAGATGCTCATTCTCATTTGCTATAAGGAAAACGGAGATCAAGACTACAATGAGATACCACCTCATACCTATAAGAATTGCTGCTATTAAGCACACATGAAACTACAAATGTTAGGGAGGATGTGGAGAAATTGGGACACTTATACATTGCTGGTGGGAAAGTATAATAATACGGCCACAATGGAAGACAGTCTGGCAGATCCTCAGAAAACTAAATATCAAGTTGCCCCATGAACCGGCAATAGCACTACTTGGTATATACCCAGAAGAGCTGAAAGTCATGACACAGAGATTTGCACACCAGTGCTCACTGCAACAGTACAATCGCCAAAAGATGGAAACAATCCAAGTGCCCATCAACAGACAAGTGGATTAACAAAATGTGGTATATACATATGAAGGAATATTATGCAGCAGTAGGATGAAATGACATCCTGAAGCACACGACAAGATGGATGAGCCTTGAGGACATAATGCTGAGTGAAATAAGCCAGATACAAAAGGACAGAAACTGTATGATTCACTTTCATGACTATGATAAAGGTAAAATCAGAGGCTTATAAAACAGAATATAGGGGACCTAGTGATACACAGAAGCTTGAGATGGGTGAACAGTTTGCTAATGAGATTGAACTTAATTGTAAAGAAATAGAAGTGAAGGCAGTTCACTAGAGGGTCTACAAGTAATATTACCATATTGAAGGTGAACATGATTGAAAGTGCAATCAGTCCGTGCATCTTTCAGTCATCTCTGTCTACTGGGCCTCATGTATCATGTCCAAAGTTAACAGTCCATCAACACTCTCAACTGTAGATAATTTCACTGTGCATGATTGTATAGACTCATGTGTCCCACAAGTTAACACTACAAATATAAATAAGTTCTTGCATGAACTACTGCAAAGGTAAGAATCTTGTACAAAGAGTGTATAATTGTGAGGTATAGGAGGAAAAATGATATTGCATGCTATGGACTGTGTTTAACAGGAAAATATCAACAGTGCTGCAGCGATACCAGGGGTATGTAAAGGGAGGAGGGACAAGAATTAGGGGGAGGCTTGGATTTTCTATTTGGTGAGGGTGTGTTTATGGGCTATCTTTCTCTTGGGAACAATGAAATTATCTAAAATTGAGAGTGTTGATGGACTGTTGACTTTGGACGTTATACATGAGGCCCAGCAGATAGAGGTGGCTGAAAGGTGCACTGACTGAGAAGTAGATTAGTGAATGACAGTGTAAACATACGCTGGAGCACAGTGCTACTACATAAAAGGAATGAAATTGTGAGGCATGCAACAATGTGAATGAACCTGTAGGACATTTGGTGAGGCAAAATAAGCCAGAAACAAAAGAGAAAATATTATACAATCTCATTTAGAAAATACTTATAAGAAAACAAGGGCCTAGATTGTAAGCTCTTATAGCAGTCACATTTAGTCTGGAGTGGTAATTGTTATTTTTGGATTTTGAGGGGCTGTTTGATATATGTATAACCTGGTATTTAGATATAAAAATGAAGCTGATTGGGTTGGGATTAAGGTAATTCAGAATACAGAGGTAAGGAAGACATTGCCTGTATTTTAGAATCTCACCTACTTTTTGAGACTGAAGGAAGAAATTTTTATTATGTCCGGAGCCTACATTTTCTGTAGCTCAAAATCTAACTCAACCTGTCTGGATAGATCATTTAAATAATCCAAACACAGGGAGCCCAGAATAAAAATGAGAGCCTTTAATCCTGTATAGTTTAATGTAATGCCTGGATACATCCCAGAGTATATTAAGCAGATAATCAAAGGTATTGGCAAAGTCCCTTGAGGAATGGGGGGAAAATTAGGGAATTATTAAATTTTACCAACAGGGAAATCCCAGATACTGTGCCATACATTAAGGACACACAATCAATAGATCAAGCCCTTGATCTTGAGGCTTGCTCTTGTGAAGTTTATGTAGGTAGTGAAAAGCTTAGCCTACCTATAGGTATGCCTAAGAATTACCTTCAGAGGACCTTTTTTGTTGCTTGGATGTGGCCTCTCTCTCTCTAAGACCAACTCTGCAATTGAAACCATTGTCCTCCCCCTTACATGGGACATAACATCCAGGGTTGAACGTTTCCCTGGCGGCATGGAAGATGAACCCCAGGGATGAGCCTGGCCCTGGCATTATGGGATCAACAATGCCATCCAGACAAAAAGTAGGGAAAGAAGCGTAACAAATAAGATATCAGTGACTGAGAGAGTTCAAATAGAGTCAAGATGCCCACTCTATTCATTGTGCTGGTTTGAAAGGATGCATGTATCCTAGAAAAGTCAGGTTTTAATCCTAATCCCATTTTGTAAAGGCATCTGTTTCTTCTAATCCCTATTCAGTCCTGTATGTTTGAAACTGTAATTAGATGATCTCCCTGGAGATGTGACTCAATCAAGAGTAGCTGTTAAACTGGATTAGGTGGAGACATGTCTCCACCCATTCGGGTAGGTCTTGATTAGTTTGCTGGAATCCTATAAAAGAAGGAACATTTTGGAGAATACAGGAGATTCAGAGAGAGCAGAGCAAAACAACATAGCAACGAGAAGCAGAGAGTCCACCAGCCAGCGAATTTTGGAGATGAAGAAGGAAAATGCCTCCCAGGGAGCTTCATGAAACAGGAAGCCAGAAGAGAAACCTAGCAGATAATGCCGTGTTTGTCACATGCCTTTACAGATGAGAGAGAAACCCTGACTGTGTTCGCCATGTGCCTTCTCACTTGAGAGAGAAACCTGAACTTCATTGGCCTTCTTGAATAAAGGTATCTTTTTCTGGATGCCTTTGATTGGACATTTCTATAGACTTGTTTTAATTGGAACATTTTCTTGGCCTTAGAAGTGTAAACTAGCAACTTATTAAATTCCTCTTTTAAAAAAACCATTCCCTTCCTGGTATATTGCATACCGGCAGCTAGAAAACCAGAGCATGTGAGCTTCAGTTAGAAATTGCTACCTGTCAGAAACTGCCAACCCCCTACCAGGACCATTCCAGCCAAATCCTAAGGAACATCTAGGGCAATATATAAGATTCCACAAGGGTTCTATGCACTAGTGTAACTTTCCAGAAACCTACAATCTCCATATGGGTCCCTGGACCAGATAAGTCCTGAAACCCAGAGGGCCCAGCGTCTCCAGAACATCAGATAGTTCCATCTCCCTACCCCATATTAGTGACAGCCCCTTCCAACATGAAAAAGTTAGAATGGCCATAGCCCAAACACCCCTAAAGAGAGGTATAGAAAGATCAAAGGTGATGGTGGAGTTATACAGAGAAGATAGGATTTAACAAATGAATATGATTGCTGAATCATTAAACTGATTAATTAATTCATTAATCTCTTTTAGTCTCCAGTATCTTAGAACTGATAGAAGTAAAAACTTAAAATTGTGAAATTGTAACTCATGCCAAACCCTGAATTATGTTCTACAACACATTGTGGTGCTGTGCTTTGAAATTTATTGCATTTTTTGTATATATGTTGTTTCTCACAAAAAAATAAAGAAAGTTGATTGTGGTAATAAAAAAATATTTAAGCCTTCTAGCCTCCTTTCTTCTGGAGCAACCAGAGGGAAAAATCTGAGAGGATCGTATGGTAGCCCATGATAAACTCTGGGATCTGTCCTGTAACTACTTGTTGAAGAGTGCTTTGAAAACTATTGCCTTTTTATTTCCTTGCTTTGTACATATGTTATACTATACAATAAAAAAAGTTAAAAAAAAAAAAAGAAGAATACCAAGGGTATTACATGAGATTCTACAACGGTTCCATGTACTAGGGTATCTTTCCAAAACCTACAACCTCCAGGTGGGTCCCTGGACCAGATAAGTCCTAAGATGCAGAGGGTCCAGCCCTTCCAGAACATAAACTAGTTCCATCCCCCTATCCCATATTATTGGCAGCCCCTTCCAACATGAAAAATTTAGAATAGACATAGCCCAAATACACCTAAAGAGTGGGAGAAAGATGAAAAGTGATGGTGGAGTTACACAGAGAAGGTTGGGTTTAACAAATGAGTGTGATTGCTGAATCATTATACTGATATTTCTTTTAGCCTCCCGTACCTTAGAGCAGCTAGAATTAAAAACCTAAAATTGTGGAATTGTAACCCATACCAAGCTCTGAAGTCTGTCCTACAACTAATTGTTGCAATGTACTTTGAAATTTATTGCTTTTATGTATATGTTATTTAAAGAGAAGGAGGAGTATAACAGAGAAGATGGCATTGAACGAATGAATATAACTGCTATATCATTATATATACTGATATTTCTGTTGGTCTCTAGTGTCTTGGAGCAGCTAGAAGAAAAAACGAAAAATCATGGTACTGTAACCCTTACCAAACTTTAAAATCTGTTCTATAACTACTTGTTAAAATGTACTTGGAAATTTATTGCTTTTTTTGTATATATGTTATATTTCATAATTTTTTTAAATGTTAAAAAGAATGAGCTTGTTACAAAGAAGATTGTCAAGTGATGTCATCAACACGGTGGCAAAATGGCTGCTGGGGATCTCCCCAAAGATTTGGAGAACACAAAGACAATATTAGTTGTTCAGAACTTTGGAGGAAGGTATATACTGGAGAGGGATCTCCTAGACACTGAATCAAAGAAAGAAAAATATCAGATAGGCAACTTCTGTTCCGGACTAGCCAGTCCATTCCACTCCCCCTCAGTCGCACACCTTGGAAAGTGCACAGATGCAGCAGCCTGGATCCCTCCCACCTGCCACCAGGGATGCAAATCTCTCACAGTGGTGAGTCAGAGCCCCACCTATGTCCAGACACAAAGACCCAAGCCCCAGGGACCTATGGCAGAACTTAAGCCTCAGAGGAGGGTAGAATACAAAAGGGTAACAAGGAGGAGTTCCCAAAATGGAGAATCATGGAGGTAACTGTAAAATCTTCCCTAAAAGCAGCAAGTAGCCAGGCAGAAACTACCCAAGTCAACTGTCCCCAGGGGACAGGGGAAGACATTTCAAGGCCTAAATCAGTGAGGGATGAATAGTCTGAGGAAATGGGGACAGAGACTGTATTTCCAGCCCTGGGTCCTGATGCCCATGCCCCACCTTGAGGAAAACAGCAGCAAGTGGCCTGATCCTCACCTGGGGGATGGCTGTGGTCTGGGGTAGCTGGGGGAGTCCTCTGTCACAAGTACCACGGGGGACACAGCCACACATTGAGTCAGATCTTGGTCAGCAAAGTGAGGTACAAGAACCCCGCAGTTTCATCCCTGCCCAGTCAGATGCTGCCAGGGCTCTGGGAGGTAAACAGCTTCTGAGGACAATTAAGTCACCCATTACTGCCATGTGCTGTAAAGGCTTGAAAGTACAGAGGAACTACCCAGGACTTTTGGAGCCTCCCCAAACCCTATCCCAAGCCCATCGGAGTTGGTCTACAACACTTGCACAGATACCTGGCCCTGTTTTGGCTGAGAAATAAGGATGACCAAAATGTCAAAGTAGTGCCCTAACACAAACTCAGGCAACAACTAAACTTAGATGAGAAAGAAGAATCAAACTTCAAAATAGACCCATCAAGATAAGAGATGACGGGCCACGGTGGCTCAGCAGGTAAGAATGCTTTGCCTGCCATGCCCGAGGACCCGGGTTCGATTCCTGGTGCCTGCCCACGTAAAAAAAAAAAAGATAAGAGATGACCAGATATTAGCATAAAATCACAAGGCACACTAAAACTCAAGAAGAAACAGCCCAGTCAAAGGAAGAGATCAAAATGTTGGAGGAGATATAGAATCTGGGACAACTAATCAGAAATCTCCTGAATCAATTCAAAGATATGAAGGAAAGTATGTATAAAGAGAAAAAGTATGTTAAAATGACGCTAGAAGAGCATAAACAAGAATTTGAAAAAATACGTATAAAAATAGCAGATATTAATGGAAATAGGCAGAGTTCTCCCCTATCATGCCAGGGACCCAGGTTCGATTCTTGGTGCCTGCCCATGAAAAAAACAAAAAAAGTACATTGACTAGCAAGTTCTAGAGAATAAACTGCAATTGTCTGGGCGGGCCACGGTGGCTCAGCAGGCAGAGTTCTCACCTGCTATGTCAGATTCCTGGGTTTGTTTCCCGGTGCCTGCCCATGCAAAAAAATAATAATAAAACATATTATGGAAATAAAAGACACTGCAGATGAAATTAAAAATATATTGAAGACATATAATGCAGATTTGAAGAGGCAGAAGAAAGGATAAGTGAACTAGAAGATCAACCAAATTTGAACAGACAAAAGAATGGAGAAAAAATGGAAAAATTTGAGCAGGGTCTCAAGGAAATCATTGACAATACAAAGTACACAATTACACAAATCATGGGTGTCCCAGAAGGAGAAGAGAAAAGAATAGAGCCAGGAAGAATATTTGAAGAAATAATGTCTGAAAATTTCCCAACCCTTATAAAAGACATAAATATGCAAATCCAAGAAGCCCAACATTCTCCAAACAGAATACATCCGAATAGAACTTCTCTAAGACACACACTTATCAGACTGTCAAATACCAAAGAGAAGGAGAAAATTCTGAAAGCAGCAAGAGAAAAGCAATTCACCATCTACAAGGGAAGCCACATGAGACTAAGTGCTGATTTCTCATCAGACACCATGGAGTTGTGAAGGCAGTGGCACAATATATTTAATATACAGAAAGATTAAAATTTCCAGTCATGAATTCTCTCTCCAGCAAAGCTATCCTTCAAAAATAAGGGAGGGTTTAAAATATTCACAGATAAACAGAAGCTCAGAGAGCTCATTAATAAGAGACTGGTCCTATGAGAACTACTAAACAGAGTCCTGCTGGATAAAAAGAAAATACAGGAAAGAGATATCTGGAGGAGGATAGAGAACTGAAGAATATCAGTAAGGGTAACTTAAAGGAGGGTGGGAAGGAGGGAGCAGGGAGGAGGAAGGGAGGTGGGAGAGGGGAGGGGGTGGAAGGGGGAGAGAGAGAGAATGAATAGCTCTGACAAATAAAAAAAAGGGATAAGATGGTTGAGTCAAGAATTGCCTTTACCAAAAAAAAAAAAAAATTGCCTTTACAGTAATAATTTAGAATATTAATGGATTAAACATCCCAATCAAAAGGCACTGTTTGACAAAATAGATTAGAAAATATCCCTCTACATGCCATTTACAAGAGACTCATCTTAGACCCAAAGATGCAAATTGTTGGAAGTGAAAGGATGGGAAAAGATATATGCAAGTAGAAACCAAAATAAAGCTGGGGTAGCTATACTAACATCAGACAAAATAGACTTTAAATGCAAAAATGTTATAAGAGATAAAAAGGACACTGCATAGTAAAAAAAAAAAAAATAGGGGGCAATTCAACAACAAGAAATAACAATCATAAATATCTATTTTCCTAATCAAGGTACCCCGAAGTACATGAGGCAAACACTTGCAAAACTCAAGGCAGTAACAGCTGATTCTACCATAATAGTAAGACACTTTAACACACCATTCTCTCCAACAAATAGAACTAAACAGAAGATCAATAAAGAAACATAGAATCTAAACAATATGATAAATGAACTAGATCTAACAGACATAGTTTTGCATCCCAAAACAGCAGGTTACACAGTCTTCTCAAGTGTTTATGGAACATTCTTAAGGAAAGACCATATGTTGAAGTATAAAACAGGTCTTAAAAATTTTTTAAAGATTGAAATTACACAAAGTACTTTCTCTGCTCATAGTGGAATGAAGCTGGAAAACAATAACAAATGGAGAACCAGAAAATACACAAATATATGGAGGTTAAACAACACACTCTTAAACAAACAATGGGTCAAAGAAGAAATTGCAAGAAAAATCAGTAAATATCTCCAAATGTATGCAAATGAGAATGCAATCGAATCTTATGGGATGGGTAGAAATACCTACTGCAAGCTAGGGATTATAGTTAAAATTCTTCATCAGCAGTAACTAGTGTACAATACCAATACTAGGGGTCAATAATTGTGGGAGATAAGGGATATGGGGTGTTTGGGTTTTCTTTTTTGGTATATGTTAATTTTTTTTTTGGCATAATGAAAATGGTCTAAAGGCAAGTGTGATGATGAGTGCACAACTAAGTGATGATACTGTGAGATATTGATTGCATAATTTGGATGGAATATATGACAAATGAATATATCACAATAAAATCTTAAAAAAAAAAAACCTTATGGGATGCAGTGAAGGCAGTGCTGAGAAGGACATTTATAGCCCTAAATTACTACATTAAAAAGGAGGAAAGATTTCTCTCTAAGCCAACTCAGCAGGTGAACTAACTGCCCTCCCCCACCTATATGGGACATGACTCCCAGGGTTGTAAACATCCCTGGCAAGGTGGCACAGGACTCCCAGGATGAGCCGGGATCTGGCATCAAGGGATTGAGAAAACCTTCTTGACCAAAAGGGGGAAGAGAGAAATGAGACAAAATAGTCTCAGTGGCTGAGAGACTTCAAACAGAGCTGAGAGGTTATCCTGGAGGTTATTCTTATATATTATATAAATATCCCTTTTTAGTTTATGGTGTATTGGAGTGGCTAGAGACAAGTACCTGAAAACGTTGAACTGTGTCCCAGGAGCCTTGATTCTTGAAGATGATTGTATAGCTATATAGCTTTTATAACGTGACTGTGTGATTGTGAAAATCTCGTGTGTAATGCTCCCTTTATGCAGGGTAGGACAGATGACTGAAAAAAAAATTAAGGATTAAAAATAAATAAATAAATAATAGGGAAGGATAAAGGGTAAAAAAATGGGTAAAATGAAATACTAGTGGTCAATGAGGGGTAAAGGGTATGGGGATATGGAATATTTGAGTTTTTTCTTTTTTCTGTTTATTACTTTTTCTGGAGTAATGCCAATGTTTTAAAAATGATCTTGGTGGTGAATTTACAGCTATGTGATGATACTGTGAGCCACTGATTGTATATCATGTATGGACTGTATGTGTGTGAAGATTTGGCAATAAAAATATTTTGTGAAAAAAGGAAAAAAGGGCTAAAATCAAAGATTTAACTGAACAAGTGGAGAAACTGGAGAAAGAACAGCAAACTAATCCCAAAGCAAGCAGAAGGAAGGAAATAACAAAGATTAGAGTAGAACTTAATGAAATGGAGAATAGAAATACAATAGAGGGTGGGCCAAGGTGGCTCACTGACAGAGCTCTTGCCTGCCATGCTGGAGACCTGGGTTCAATTCCCAGTGCCTACCCATGTTAAAAAAAAAATGCAATAGAGACAATCAATTAAACCAAAAGTTGGTTCATTGAGAAGATCAGTAAAATTGACAAATCTTTAGATAGACTGGCAAAGACAAAAAGAGAGAAGCTGCAAAAGAATAAAATCAGAAGTAAGAGGCAGTACCATAGACTCCAAAGAAATAAAAAAAGATCATAAGTGGTTATACGAACAACTGTATGCCAACAACTAGAAAAATGAGAAGAAATTGACAATTTCCTAGAAACACACAAACAACCTACACTGACTTGAGGAGAAATAGATCTGAACAAACCAATCATAAGTAAAAAGATCGCATCAGTTATCAAAAATCTAACAAAAAAGAAAAGCCCAGGACCAGACAGCTTCACAAGTAAGTTTTGCCAAGCATTCCAAGAAGAATGAATACCATTTATGCTCAAAATCTTCCAAAAAATTGATGAGGGAACACTACGTAACTCATTCTATGAAGCCAACATTACCCTAATACCAAAGCCAGATAAAGATACTATAAGAAAAGAAAACTTCAAACCAATCTCTAATGAATATAGAGGCAAAAATCTTCCACAAAATACTTTCAAATAGAATCCAATAAAATATTTTTAAAATTATGCACCATGACCAAGTGGGTTTTATTTCAAGTATGCAAGGGTGGTTCAACACAAGAAAATCAATTAAGATACACCACATCAAAAAATTAAAAGGGAAAAAACACATGATCATCTCAATTGATACAGAAAACGCATTTGACAAAATTCAGCATCCTTTCATAATAAAAACACTTTAAAAGGAAGAAAACTTCCTCAACATGATAAAGGGCATATATATAAAAAGCCCACGATTAACATCAAACTCAATGGTGAGAGATTGAAACCTTTCCTCTAAGATCCAACAAGACAAGGATGCCCACTGCTATTCAACACTGTGCTAAAAGTTCTAGCTAGAGCAATTAGGCAAGAAAAAGATATAAAAAGTATCCAAACTGAAAGGGGAGAAGCAAAACTATAGCTAATTGCAGAAGAGATGATCCTATATTCAGAAAATCCAGAAAAAATGACAGCAATAAATGTCAGCCACAAAAGGACAAATATTTTATGATCTCACTGAAATGAATTAATTATAATATGTAAACTCATAGACATATAGAATATAGGTTACCAGGATATAGAATGAGGTTAAAGAATGGGGAGCAGTTGCTTAATAGGTACAGAATGTTTTAACTAGGGTGAACTTAAATGTTTGGAAATGGACAGAGGTAAGGATAGCACATTAATGTGAAAACAAGAGTGCCAAATGATGAGTGAGTGTGGTGGAAAGGGGATGTTTAGAGTCATGATGTCACCAGAAGGAAAGTTGGAGGTTAAAACATAGGAATGTATAACACAGTGAATCTTGTGGTGGACAATGTCTGTGATTAACTGCACAAATATTAAAAGGTTCTTTCATAAACTAGAACAGATGTATGACACTATTATAAGGAGTTAATACTATGGAAAAAATGTACCTATTGCAAACTATGGACCATAGTTAGCAGTAATATTTTAATACTCTTTCATCAACAATAACAAATGTACCACACCAACACATGGGTTGATAATATGGGAGGTTAAGGAGTATGGGAGTACTAGGGTTTTGTTTTTTATTTTTGTTTCCTTTCTGAAGTAATGAAAATGTTCTAAATTTGATCATGGGGCCATTTGCTCATTTTTGCCCTGATGTCAAAGGGGCAGGGATGATGGAAAAGGGGGGAAAAAAGAAGGAAACAGAGGTTTTTGTGGCTGTGTTTCTACAAAGGCTTGACTGCCTTTGGATATAGTGGCAGGACTTCTCAGGATGCAACTGCCCCAGGCACAGGAGGAAGTGAGCTCTTTTGCAGGCTTGTCTGGAAACTGTGCCTTCTCCAGGGGAGGGGTGAAGCCCAACTCAGGTAGAATCCCTCACTCAAGGAATTCAGACACCAGGGTTTGGTAATTTGAAGCCATTAAAACCAGCCTATAACCTCTCCTCTGTCTCCACCACACCCCCAGCAAGGAGAGTCCGCCAAAGTTAAAGGTACCACATCATCTTATGCTGGTGGGACCTGCAGGCAGACAAGCACCACTTACTGGGCGGGATAAGAAAAACAGAGCCCAGAGACTTCACAGGAAAGTCTTTCAACTTGCTGGGTCTCATTCTCAGGGAAAACCGACGCAGGTGGCTCTTTCCTCCTGATAGGAGGCCATTTTGGTCTGGGAAAATCCGGCTGGGGTCTATAATATCTAAGTAGGCCCTCCTAAGGGTGGGGGGGGGAAGGCACCATACAAGCAGAACACAAGAACTGAAAAATCCTCTGTTAAACAAAACTTAAGCTAGAGGTCCAAATAAAGCTGAACTGAATGTCAAAGAACAGATAGACAACAAATTGATCCAGCAAGAAAACCCTAGGTAAAAGAAGTGAAAGCAATCTCCAGAATAAACTAATTAAGGTAATTAAATGCCTAGACACCAGCAAAAAATAACAAATCACACTAGGAAAATTGAAGATATGGCCCAGTCAAAGGAACAAACCATCAATCCAAATGACATGGAACACCTCATCAAAAACCAAACCAATGAATTGAGGGAGGATATAAAGAAGGCAAGGAATGAACAAAAAGAAGAAATTGAAAGTCTGAAAAAACAAATCACAGAACTTACGGGAATGAAAGGCAAGGTAGAAGAGATGGAAAAAATAATGGAAATCTACAGTGGTAGATTTCGAGAGACAGAACATAGAATTAGTGAACTGGAGGACAGAACATCTGAAATCTGGCAAAAAAAGAAAATATAGGGAAAAAATGGGAAAATATGAGCAAGGACTCAGGGAATTGAATGACAATATGAAGCACACGAATATACATGTTGTGGGTATCCCAGAAGGAGAAGAGAAGGGAAAAGGAGGAGAAAAAACTAATGGAGGAAATTATCACTGTATATTTCCCAACTCTTATGAAAGACATAAAATTACAGATCCAAGAAGTGCAGCATACCCCAAAGAGAATAGATCCAAATAGACATACTCCAAGACACTTACTAATCAGAATGTCAGAGCTCAAAGAGAAAGAGAGAATCTTGAAAGCAGCAAGAGAAAAGCAATCCATCACATACAAGGGAAGCCCAATAAGACTATGCACAGATCTCTCAGCAGAAACCATGGAGGCAAGAACACAGTGGGATGGTATATTTAAACTATTAAAAGAGAAAAACTGCCAACCAAGAATTCTATATCCAGCAAAATTGTCCTTCAAAAATGAGGGAGAAATTAAAACATTTTCAGACAAAAAGTCAGTGACAGAATTTGTGACCAAGAGACCAGCTGTGCAAGAAATATTAAAGGGAGCACTAGAGACAGATAAGAAGACAGAAGAGAGATGTGTGGAGAAGAGTGTAGAAAGGAAGACTATGAGTAAAGGTAAAAAGAAGGAAAATTAGATGACATAAAATCCAGAAGGAAAAATAGTAGAAGAAAGTAGTAACACTGAATGTTAGTGGATTAAACTCTCCAATCAAAAGACATAGTCTGGCAGAATGGATTAAAAAACAGGACCCATCTATATGCTGTCTCTACTCAAAGGGCATGAGGGCAAGGACACAAATGGACATTTACACACCAATGTTTATAGCAGCATTATGTACAATTACCAAGAGATGGAAGCAGCCAAAATGCCCATCAACAGACGGTTGCCTAAACAAACTGTGTCATTTACATAAGATGGAATATTATGCAGCTGTAAGACAGAATAAAGTTATGACGTATGTAACAACATGAATGGACCTTAAGGACATTATGCTGAGTGTGATTAGCCAGAAACAAAAGGACAAATACTGTATGGTCTCACTGATATGAACTGACATTAGTGAATAAACTTGGAATATTTCGTTGGTAACAGAGACCATCAGGAGATAGAAATAGGGTAAGATATTGGGTAATTGGAGCTGAAGGGATACAGATTGCACAACAGGACTGAATATAAAAACTCAGAAATGGACAGCACAATATTACCTAACTGTAATACAATTATGCTAAAACACTGAATAAAGCTGCATATGAGAATGATAGAAGGAGAAGGGCTAGGGACATAAATGTAATCACAAAGAAAGATAGACGATAAAGATTTAGATGGTATAATCTAGGAATGCCTAAAGCGTATAATGATAGTGACTAAATGTACAAATTTAAAAAATGTTTTTGCATGAGGAAGATCAAAAGAATGTCATTACTGCAGTGTGCTGAAAATAGATGGTAATTAATATTTTAAAATTTCAACTTATGCGTGAGACTAAAGCAAAAAAATGTTTATTTGGTACAAATTTATACTTTGACTAGTGCATCTCCTAATATAACTTATGTAGATAGTAGGTTGAACACCTTAAGTACATGGAACTTTGTATAGGACATGAGATTTTGTTGGTTTGTCCAGGTGATGCCCTGATGAATCCCAGAATGATTTGATCAGTAAGTGGAAAAGTATTTGCAAAGTCCCCTTCGGGGAATGGTAGAACGGGGAGAAATTCAACTTCCCCAAGTTGAATTCTTGATATTCTCACATGCAGTGTGGGCAACCAAAGCTATAGGCTGAGTCCCCAGTCTTGGGGTTTGTTCATATGAAGCTTAACCCCACAAAGGATAGGTCAAGCCCATTTAAAATTAGGCCTAAGAGTCACCCCCAAGAGAGCCTCTTTTGTTGCTCAAATGTGGCCTCTCTCTCCAGCCAACACAACAAGCAATCTCACCACCCTCCCCCTGTCTACGTGGGACATGACTCCCAGGGGTGTGGACCTTTCTGGCAACGTGGAACAGAAATCCTAGAATGAGCTGAGACTCAGCATCAAGGGATTGAGAAAAACCCTAGAATGAGCTGAGATTTAGCGTCAAGGGATTGAGAAAACCTTCTCGACCAAAAGGGGGAAGAGGGAAATGAGACAAAGTGTCAATGGCTGAGAGATTCCAAACAGAGTTGAGAGGCTATCCTGGAGGTTATTCTTACGCATTAAGTAGATATCACCTTGTTAACCAATATGTAATGAAGAGGCTGGAGGGAACTGCCTGAAAATGTAGAGCTGTGTTCCAGTAGCCATGTTTCTTGATGATGATTGAATAATGATATATTTCACAATGTGAATGTGTGATTGTGAAAACCTTGTGTCTGATGCTCCTTTTATCTACCTTATCAACAGATGAGTAGAACATATGGAATAAAAATAAATAATAGGGGGAACAAATGTTAAAATAAATTTAGTTTGAAATGCTAGTGATAAATGAAAGCGAGGGGTAAGGGGTATGGTATGTATAATCTTTTTTTTCCTATGTTATCGTTTTATTCCTTTTTTGTTGTCTTTTTCTTTCTTTTTCTGAACTGATGCAAATGTTCTAAGAAATGATGAATATGCAACTATGTGATGATATTGAGAATTACCGATTATATATGTAGAACGGAATGATATGTTAATGTTTTTGTTTGTTCTTAATTTTTTAAATAAATTAATTAATTAATTTTAAAAAAAACAAAACTTCAGCAGCAATCTCCAACTCAGGAAGCAGGAATAAATTTGAAATAAGAGATTGTAATCAACTTTCCTTCCAAGGAAAAGCTGAGAACTTTTTCATTTTGCTTCAGGGACTTAAGCGATGAGGGAAAATGGGCCTCTCGTCCGTGGTTGGACTTGAAATGCATCTTTCCAGCACGACCAGTTTCTTTTCCCTTGGCAGCTGATTGGTTCTGGAGCGTAGCCAGAAGACTACGTTCTGCAATTAAAGGAGTCAGATCTCTGACTGTTGCTCTATTTTGTCTCCTCCGGAGCAATGGCGATTACTGTCTTCATTCTCCGGCTGGCACTCTGCATCCTGGCATTCCCCATGTACCTACTGAACTTTCTGGGCTTGTGGAACTGGATATGCAAAAAATTGTTCCCTTACTTTCTGGTGAAGTTCTCCGTGATGTACAATGAACAGATGGCAAGCAAGAAGAGGGAGCTCTTCAGCAACCTGCAGGAGTTCGTGGGCCCCTCGGGGAACCTCTCCCTGCTGGAGGTGGGCTGTGGCACTGGGGCCAACTTCAAGTTCTACCCGCCTGGTTGCAGAGTGACCTGTATCGACCCCAACCCCAACTTTGAGACGTTTTTGATCAAGAGCCTTGCCGAGAACCGACACCTGCAGTTTGAGCGCTTTGTGGTGGCTATGGGGGAGAACATGCACCAGGTGGCCGCCGGCTCTGTGGACGTGGTAGTCTGTACCCTGGTCCTGTGCTCCGTGCGGAGCCAGGAGCAGCTCCTCCGCGAGGTGTGCAGAGTGCTGAAGCCGGTGAGTCAGGAACTGGGGGAGAGGAGCGAGGAGCAGGCACTGTCCATTCAGATGAACCAAACATTCCAATGCAAAAAACCACCAAAAGAAAGACACGGTTGCCTCTTAGAGTGGGAAAGAAGCTGTAAAGGGAAAGAGTGATAGGTTTGAATACATAAAACTTAACTTCTGCAGAGAAAAGAAAAACTACAAAAATAACTTGGAAAAATTATTTGTCAGGATTGACAAAGAGTTAATATCCTTCATATTAAAAGACTACAAATCAATAAGCTCAATAAGATGACAGAAACCAATAGGAAAATACAAGAGAAAAATGGGCAAAGGGCAGGGCAGGGTATACACATTTAAAAATAGACAACTATATGATAAAAATGTTCAACCTCACTGACAATACATTCAAGCAAGATACCATTTTTGTCTATTATATTGTAAGAGACTTTTAAGAATGTTTTGGTGTTAGAATTTGGGAACAAAAACACCCATACATGTTAGAAGAAGTATAAAATGTGCTACTTTTTCAAGGGCAATTTGATAAAATCAAATTTCAAAGTGCATACACCCTTATCCAGAAATTCCACTTTTAGCAATTTATCCTACAGCTATAATGCAAAAATGTGCAAAAAAATTCACCCATATGCAAGGATATTTATTGCAGCAGTATTTGTAATAGCACACCTGGAAATAACCTAAATGTCCAAACAAATCTATTGAAGTAAATTGTCACATAGTATCACAGAATACTGTGCAGCTATTAAAAATCCTCAAGAGATAATATCAAATGGAAAAAAGCAATCAATGCATATAATATTATGTGAGCATAATCCCATTTGTATGTGGTGGGGGAGGATATATATATATATGCGTGTGTGCATGTGTCAATGGGAATGATAGAAAAGAAACAATTAACAGTGATTACCTCTAGAGACTGGAACTGGATGCAGGGGAAAAGCCTTACTTTTCATTTTGTACCTTTCTATATGGTTTGAAATTTTTTATATCTGTAGGCAATTCTCATGTATTATATTTATCATTTTCAATAGTTTTATTCTGAACAAAGTTGAATATACAAAAAGCAAGGGTATTTTAACATTTGCATTTATTATTCTAGGGGAATAGTAATTCCCAGTTTTATTTTCTAATAGAGGAAGTTCCACAGGAAGAAAGGAACTTAGAGATAAGGTTTACAGGCAAGAATATGGCCCTGTCTTTGACTCAAGGATAGGCCAACATAAAAGCAGTAACTGAAAAAGAACCGATTTTTATTACCCAACTCTGAGGTCTTGTGTCCTGTGTCCTACAACTGGGCAGAGTTAGTAGATGCTTTATTTACAGCGTAACTAACCTGACAAAGTCTCTGCAAGGTAAATAATTGTTATCTTCGTGTCAGAGTACTGGAAATACATTTAACTCTTAAGGGTATCACATTCTTTGGTAATCTCATCAAATTTACAGTTACCATAGATACACAGATGATTCCAGATCTAAATGCCTAGCGCACATCTCTCTTCTAACAGTAATTCACAATATCACCACATAGTTGCATATTCATCTCTTCTAACTCCAAACTCCAAACCGGCGTGTCCAGCAAGGTCACCTGGAGGACTCACAGGCATCTCTACAGCTTAGCATGCATGACACAGCAGCATTGACCAGCCCATATAATGCTTTTAAGTGAATCTGTATTTTCATTAATCCTATCATTTACATGCTTGTGAAAATGAGCCAAAAATATTAGACATGGTAATTCAGTCTCACAGCAGTGCTTGGTGTGGATTTGGACTTGTACCAACTCTGTGGTTCTCCACAAGCTGCAAGGCAGTTGCAAGGCAGAAACTGAAAACAACTTTCAGTGAGTTAAAAGTTTATGAGAATAACTTTCAGATGAATTTAAAGGTTAAAAAAGAGAAAGAGAAGTTAAATTTTTTTAATTAAAAGGTATTTATAGTATATAAAGTCTTATTATAATAAATGCCTTTACTAATCAGTAAAAAAAAGACCAATATCTCTATGAGAAAACTCAAAAAGTATATAAATAGACCAGAAAAGAAGAAATCCAAAAAAACAATAAGCTTCTGTAAAACATTATTGTGAGAATATAAAGATATGCATATTTTTGAAATATCATTTGTTTCCCCATCAAACTGACATACATAGGAAAAAACATAGCATTGATGAGGGTATATGTCTTTTTTTTTTTTGTATGCTGTACAGCAGGGGTCACATTTCATTCTTTCTCCACATGAGTATCCTGTTATTGCAGCACCATTTGTTGAATTTTTGTTTGTTTGTTTTCTTTCTTTTGCTGGCTTGTTTGTTTATTGCAGGGAAGTGAATGGGCTGGGATTTGAACCCAGGTCTCCAGTATGGCAGGCAAGAATTTGGCCACTGAACTACCCTTGCACACTTACCATAAGATTTTAAAAAGCCTAGACTTTTGACTCAACAACTCCGCTTTTTAGCAAGTTATTTATTTGGAAATAATTAAAGATAGACATAAAGATTTAGGAATAGCAAGGTTCATTGCAACAGTATTTATAATACTGAAAAGTTGGAAAAAAACAGAATAAGAATGGTTAAAGAAGAGGTGGTACCTTCAGTGGTGTGAAATACTGTGTAAAATTTTTTAAATCATGTTTTAGAATAATATTCAAAAGCAAAAGTAATTTAATAATAAGAATAAATGAGGATTCCTTATTATAAATTCAGTCTATAAAAATGCAAAAAACAAAAATAAAACAAAGCAGGTTGAAAGCATAATGTATATTACAATCTCAATTTTAGGAAAACACATTTATATAAAATGTTGAAGTATTCGTAATAAAATGTTAACAGTAGTCATCTTCTAGGTAATGTTATGGTAGTTAATTTTTTTTTTCAACTTTTTTGTATTTTCCAAACTTTATAAAGTAAACATATTAAGTGAGGCATTATTGCCAGACTCTGGTTCAAAGCCTGATTCTGACATTTACATGTGTGTGACCTTAGGCAAATTACTTTTTCTCTATGTGATTCAGTTTTTTCATCTGCAGAAACAGGGATGATAATAATACTTACCTAATAAGTTTGTTGTGAGAATAAAATGAGTTAATATGACATATGGAAAAAAATGACATAAGCATTAAGGACAGCATTTGACATGCACTAAATACTTTAAGTTTTAGCTATTATTATGCATTACTTTTAAAATCAAAAATGTAAGTTGTAACAGCTTCAGATGGACCATAAATTGGCAGCTCTGTATAAAATTTGACACCAATGATGTCTTGGTAAGTTGTGATTTATCATGTTACTGCTTTCTCATGAACACAACTTGTTTAGAATTGGCCAAGGAGGGACCACTGAAAAGTGAAGCATAAATGCTCTTATAAACCTATTTTCACAAAACTAAAATCTTTTATATGGTTTTCTTTCTCAGGGAGGGGCTTTTTATTTCATGGAGCATGTAGCAGCTGAACCGTCCACTTGGAATTACTTCTGGCAACGGGTCGTGGATCCTGTGTGGTACCTTCTGTTTGATGGGTGTATCCTGACCAGAGAGACCTGGAAGGCCTTGGAGCAGGCCAGCTTTTCTAAGCTGAAGCTACAACACTTGCAGGCCCCACTGTCCTGGGAATTGGTGCGCCCTCACATCTTTGGCTATGCTGTGAAATAGCATGGAGTTGGGAGTAGAGAGCTCAATGGCTTCAGTTTTACACTTGAAGTACTAATTGAGAGAAGGGAAACATCTCCCCTCTTCCTTTATCTGGATAAAGTTGAATTTCATCCTTAAATATTTTCTTTTATCTTCTATATAATCATTTTCTCTTGCCTCCTAAAGAATAAAAAAAAATCAACTTTGAACTTTCCCTTAAAAGGAAACAGTGGGCTTTCGTCATTGAAATCTACCTTTATTCCCAACCCTAACTTTATTCAGGAATTTCAAACTTTTTTCCAATTGTCTTAAATTGGTAACCAGCAGATTTTCTTTCTTTTTTTATTAATTTTTTAAAAAAATATAACAAACACAAACATTATTAACTTATGGTCATTCCATTGTACATATATAATCAGTAATTCACAATATCACCATATAGTTGCATATTCATCACCATGATCATTTCTTAGAACATTTGCATCAATTTAGAAAAAGAAATAAAAAAACAGAAAAAAAATCATATATACCATACCCCTTACCCCTCCCTTTCATTGATCACCAGCACTTCAATCTAAATTCATTGTAACATTTGTTCCTATTATTTATTTTTATTCTATATGTTTTATGCATGGGCTGGGAATCGAACCTGGGTCTGTTGATAAGGTAGTTAAAAGAAACATCAGACACAAGGTTTTCACAATCACACAGTCACATTGTGAAAGCTATATAATTATATGATCATCTTCAAGAAACACAGCTCTACATTTTCAGGCAGTTCCCTCCAGCCTCTCCGTTACATCTTGACTAACCAGGTGATATCTATTTAATGCGTAAGAGTAATCTCCAGGATAACCTCTTGACTCTGTTTGGAATCTCTCAGCCATTGACACTTTATTTTCTCTCATTTCACTTTTCCCACTTTTGGTCGAGAAGGTTTTGAGTCTCAGTTCATTCTACGATTTCTGTCCCACATTGCCAGGAAGGTCCACACCCCTGGGAGTCATGTCCCATGAAGATAGGGGGAGGGCAGAGAGTTTGCTTGTTGTGTTGGCTGGAGATAGATAACCAGCAGATTTTAAGCTCATCTCCTTTTTGAGGGTTTGGTGCTAAGAAGTAGTTAAATCACTCAAAAGAAGAGTTTTTAAAGGGACAAGATCTTAATAACTCACAAATGGAATGTAGAAATATTAAATAATTGAAAATCCAAGTCTAAACACAAACTCTCAAAAAATAATCTGAGGTGGGGGGTGTAAGGATAGTTCAGTGGTAGAATTCTCGCCT
The DNA here is from genome assembly GCF_023851605.1 of Tamandua tetradactyla. NCBI lineage: Eukaryota > Metazoa > Chordata > Mammalia > Pilosa > Myrmecophagidae > Tamandua > Tamandua tetradactyla. Next base: position 112,371,123 of record NC_135333.1, read on the forward strand.
GCCATGTGGGAGACCAAGGTTCGATTTCCGGCCCATCCATTTCCCACCAAAAATGAACAAAAAACCAAACAAGCAAAAATTCAACAAATGGTGCTGCAATATCAGGATACTCATATGGAAAAAGAATGAAATGTGACCCCAACCATACAGCTTTACACACACACACAAATCTGAATCTGTTTGTCATTCTTAGTGTCACTGGGCTGACTTTAAGAATTAATGTGCTAGGAAGCCACATCCAGTCCTGCCCAGCTTTATGTCTTTTATTCCAGCATTCCACCAAAGTTTGTGACCTGCAATCAAGTCCTCAATTCTTAGAATGAAATTATACTTGGTCCATATTATATCCATAAAGCTATATGAGGCCATTAAGGTTTTGAATTCATTTTCTTTATTCTCTAACAAATACTTTGCTGAATGTAGAAGACTATAGGCAAGATTAAGGCCATTGTAATTTGGAAAACTTGTGTAATTAGGTACATTATATAAGAGTCACAAAAAACCATACAATCTATGATTCTGTAAAGAAGTAGACAAGTATTTTTTTGGATTAGTCTGATCAAATTCCTCTTTGTCCCAAGACGATTTCCTTGTTCTTTGCTACTATGGAAACCCATGAAAATCATCACAGGTGCTTTGTAAACCAGCATTAGGTTGATGAGTCAGAGGATTTAAGTATAGGATTTTCAGCGACAGTACCTATGTATTTTAATAAAGTTGGTGTTTTTCCTGAGATAACTTTGCAAAGAGACTATTTCAAATATCAGATCAATAAGTTTGCATTCATTTTAGGAATGAAAAGAAAAGGATTTATTTCTTTGCTGGCTTCATTTCACTTTTCTTAATGTCTGAGAGGTCTTGACTTGATTAGGGAAAATTAAGCTATTTGAACACACAGATTTTTCTTTCTAGGACTAGGTAACAACATACACAGTTAGATATTATGAAAAGCAGTCTTAGGAGTGCAAGGGAAGCTTAGGGGTAGAATTCTCACCTGCCATGCGGGAGACCCAGGTTTGATTACAAGTCCATGCCCTTCCCCCAAAAAAACAAATAAGCAAAAACAAACAAAAACCAACCAAAAATTCAACAGGTTGAGCCTCCTTAATGTACCCACTTCACCACTGGTTAGGTCAGTCTAGTGCCTGAGAAATATGAAAAGCCACAGGTTGCCATAGTAAATGTTCTCAACTCATTGGTGCTGCAGTAACGAGATACTCACATGGAAAAAGAATGAAATGTGACCCTACCATACAGGATACAAAAGAGAAAAGAAAAGAAACACAGTCTTAATGGATCAGATGGGCTTTGAAAACTTGAAGTACCAAGACCCCATTTGTGAAATCCACAGAACAGAAAGGAAGGGGGTATGCTGCTCTCCTACCCTGTGAACGTGAATCCCTGCCAGAACAGTTTTTATTGAGGTGAAGCTGGAATGCTCACCTGAGGCCCCCAGAGCTCTGCAACATGAATACCTTCCTCTTCTATCTCCTCAGAGAAGGAGCCTCCTTAATGTACCCACCTCACCACTGGTTAGGTCAGTCTGGTGCCTGAGAAATATCAAAAGCCACAGGTTGCCATAGTAAATGCTCTCATCTCATTGGAAGATAATTAATACTGAACTATAAATACCAAGCACATTCCTATCAACTCCCTCTTGCCCAAGTGCTGTGGTAAAAATTATCCGCTCTGTTTAGCAAAAATTGAGGTGTAGGGAAATAAACAAATGAATTTCTTTCCTTCCACAAATTACTGAACAAGTGTGGAAATCCCTAACTCTCCAAACCACAAAATCTGCTTTGACGTTAATCACCATTTCCATATTACTTTCTGACAGCTTTCCTCCTCAGGCCCAGAGAACACGCATCATTCAAACAGCCTGAAGATGTGACTTCACCTATGCAAAATGGAATCAGAAAAATAAAAAGGCACAACATGGCCAATGTCTTTTAGGGCCTATATTGGTTGAGATTCCTTCTATTATAAGTGACAGATGTCCCAATTCAAACTGGCTTAAGCATAAAAAGGACTTTATTGTGTCAAATTAGTGAAAAGCACAGGGCAGAAGGTATCAGGCTCAGCTTGAGCCGGGTTCAGATAATGTCATCAAGTGCCAAAAAGTCTCTAGGGTCATGTCTGCCCTCCTCTCAGTTTGCTCTATCAAGTGGTTGAGTTGGTGGCAGTAGCTCCAACCTACCTACTTCTCAGGTTCAAAGACAATGGGGAAGAGCAAGTCCACTTTTGCCCAAACTCCAACCAAATTCCTCGGCTGAGTCTCATTCACACTGATTGATCTTTCTGGGTCACGTGCACATCTCTGAACTAATCACTATGGTAAGAGAGGATGGATTATACCAACTGACCCAAGTATAGGTCACAATGCTCCATCCCGGGGGGCTGAGCCCACCCAGATCATGTAGACTAAGGCAAGGAGAGCTGAATGTTCTCCAAATGAAAACAGGGCCTATGGCTGAGAGACGAGGAAATGGAAAGCATGCAACAAATGCCCGTTATAAACCCATTCCTGGATTTTAATAAGACCCTCTGTCTGCTTTCCTGTGGAAGATCACACAGTGTAGTGCTCAGAACACTGGCTTTGGGGTGGGATATCTGCATACAACAAGGAAAATAAAAGACAAAATGAAATGCTGGCTTTCGCATCAAAGTGACCTAGGTCAAGTCCTAGCTGCGTTACTCACTGTGTGACTTTGGGCGAGTTACTTCTCTAGTCAGTTTCCCCATCTGTAAATGGGAATAATATCTACCTAAAGCGTTATTATGAGGAGTAAATGAAATGATGCACTTAGCACCTGATAAATGTTGACTTCATTCAACAAACATTTATTGAGTGTCTAGTGTATGCTCTGGTTTTGGTGCTTGGCTTAGAGCCCTGAATAAGTTAGACGGTCCCTGCCCTCATTGAGCATAAAGTTGTGATGAATGCCATCTGTTTTCGTTTCCTGGGGGGCTTAAAGCAGTTACCATGAAATGGGCTGGCTTAAACAATGGGAATTTACTTGCCAAAGTTTAGGGCCAAAAAAATGTCCAAATCAAGGCATCATCAAGGTGATCCCCTCTTCCTAAAAATCAGCTGCCAGCAACCCTGGGGTCCTCTGTCACAATGCAAGGCAAAATGGCAATATCTGCAAGTCTCTCCCTTTTCTTTCAGGTTTCTGTGACTTCAGCTTCTTGCTTCCATGGCTTTCTCTCTCTTTCTGTATTCATTCCATTTATAAAGGGCTCTAGTAACAGGATTAAGTCCCATCCTGAATGAGGTGGGTGACACCTTAAGTAAAGTAGCCTCATCAAAAGATCTTAGTTGCAATGGGTTCACACTCACAGGATTGGATTCAATTTAAGAACATGTTTTTCTGGGATACATCCTGCTTCAAACCATCACATTATATGTGAGAGAGACGCAAAGGATGCCAGGAGAACAAAATATGACCTACGCGGGGGATGAGGTGGGAGGAGTCAGAGACTTCCTTGAGGAAATGACACCTGGGCTGCCGAGAGAAAGGAAAGGAGGTAACACAGTATGTTTAAGGAACTAAAAAAAAAAAAAAGCAGGCAGGTCTGGGATCTGTCCTGTAACTACTTGTTGAAGAGTGCTTTGAAGACTATTGTTCTTTCCTTTCTTTGCTTTGTATATATGCTATATTATGCAATTTGAAAAGTTTAAAAACAAAAAAATGCAGGCAGGGCTGAGCACTCTGAGCCTGAAGTTCAGAGTTTGGATTGGCTACTATTTCCATTAGCTTCTTTCTAATTCTATTAAGACTCTGGGCAAGTGAGCTTAACGCTTATTTTAATAACTAACAAAAAACACGAAAATTTTTTATTCTTACAACATAAATATTCGATTCATAAGTATTCTAATATTCTTAGAGTCTCTTCTGAATTCGTAAATAGTTCACACTTGAATAGAAAGTAGAGCAAACATTACATAATAGTTCCTTTTGTACACTTGACCCAAATTTAAACCTTTACCTTTGGTGCTGCTTTGAGAAACACAGACCTTAACTGAAATTCAATTCTTGTTTATCTGTTGTCGCAATTGAAAGTCTACTAAATCATAGCAAACTAATATCAATAAGAACAAAGAAGAAAATGTTTAGTAAGTATCACTTTATCTCAATATCTAAAACCAAAAGCATGTGGGCCACATCACAGAATAACCAGAATTCTCCATTGAATCATGGAATTCCTGATTAACACTGGTGCCAGAAATCAGGGGCAGAGTTCATATTAGTTGAAGACGCAGGCAATGAACATAGAGAGGCTAACATTTCCGCTTTATAGTTTAGTGAAATACATAGTACTATGAAGATCAAGCAAGACCTTTTGTTTCAAATGGAAACTTTTGGGAACCTGTATATCTGAACATGCATATGAACTAGGAAAATTACCATTCCTTACCATTCTTAGACATTTTATACCATATAGATACAATGGAAAACACGAGTTTAATTCAATTTTATCTGGAAATGTATGCTAAGTTTCAAAAAATCACACCTTCAGCATTTTCATTCTTGAGTTGGTCCGTTTATATCATTAAATGATTTATATCACTTATATCCCAGAATTGTTTCAGTACCTCCCTAAACACCAAACCTGTGGACATCAATTTTATACAAGAGCATGGGAAAGTATGGAAATTGGAAGTAGATGGATGCACTGGTGTAAAATATTCACAAATCCTTATTTTTGATGGGTAGCAAATGAAATGGCCAAATGCACCAGACAGGCTTATATGGCCTTGTTTCCAAAAATGTATTTGTTCTTGTTACAATTCACACCTATATTTTATCTTTGCCTTTCTTAACCTGTACCTATGGCAAAGAAAAAGAATTAAGAACTATTTAATATAGTTTACTGTCCTTTAAAAGTATGAAAAATTGAAGTGTAAGCCCAGTCCAGGCCTAAGGAATTAGGCTTGTTTTTTTGTTTGTTTGGTTGTTTTGTTTTTTCGTAAAATCCATAAACATGTCATACGAATTGTTCATGTTTTAACTTCTACAAATTTCAGGTTACCTAAATATTTTCAGGTCAAAGATTAAAAAGAAAAATTACCATTCTTAAAAGTAAAAGTAACTCAGGTCCAAGTCTTACTTCAGGCTGCCTCCTTGACAATTTTTTTTTAATTTGAATTATCTGACTTTATTTAGCATATCAATAGTTTATCCTGGTAATAAGTTAATATGTACAATTATCAAAAAATGTTGGGTGCTTTCCAAGGAAAATATTTCTTTCTGGGGGTGTACACTAAAGTGTATAGAACCATTTTCACAACTGTCTTCATAATCTCAAATTCAAAAGTATGTAACATCAAGTTTTTAAAGAATAATCTCTTTCTCTGTAATTCATGATTTAGATAGTTTGAGTTTACAGAGGGTTTAGATGCCATTTCAGTTTCTGCAAGCTACCAAACCTGACACTGTAGAACTGACAATTCAGAAATCATCTGATCCAATCATCTAATTGTACATCTATGGAATCTATTGGCATTGCCAAGGATTACAAAGCTAATGAGAGGCAGAACCTTAGAAAGGTCCCCAGAAATGTCTGTTCAGCTAGACAGGGCACATATATCACACAGAACTCTAGTCATATCTAAAACAACCCTGGTTTTACTTTCTGTTTAAAACTGGATTGAATCCTGATATTTCTTTTGTAGTTCACAAACATATTTAATGATCTGGTTGCTTTGAGAACAAAACTATTCTGATGATTGCAGTTTATCACCAATCACCGATTGCCAGGGCTGTGTGTTTATTTTCTCCCAGGATGTTTTGACTTTGGAACTTTTCTTCCCATTCTTCTGTGCTCATAATAGACCTATGTCAAAGGTGACTCTTCTTGTTTGAAATTCATGATATCATGTTAGCAGAGGGAGCTAGTATGGTATTAATATCTACAAAACCTTCAACATTTGAGTTTGGGACAGCTCATACCAATCAGAGTTATCATGAATCCTGCTCTGTCCATTTGAAGTCCCTGGTTCAGAGACCAGCTTTTGCAAAGCAGTTGTGCATTACTTCAGGTTTATCAGCATCCAACACAGCAATGAGATTTCTAGACACATCAAAAATATGCCATGTAATGCTCCACATGATGTACATGGTGATTCATGTCTCAGCTTAGTGGATGCATGTATTAGGGTGTCTAGAGAAACAGAAACAACAGAAGATATCTATAAATGTCAGATTTATGAAAGTGTCTCATGCAACCATGGGGATGCAAGAGTCCAAAATTTGCAGGGCAGGCCATGAGGCTGACAACTCCAACGAAAGTCCTTTACAAACTCCACAGGACAGGTGGGCTCGCTGAAGAAGAAATGAAAATCCTCCCTTCTCCCTTAAAAGTCTTCAACTGATTGGATTAGATCCAACTGACAGGATTCTCTTGTTGAGGAAGACACATCTTTTGTTGATCATAGATGCAATCAGCCAAAGTTTCAAAGACTAATGATTTAATAAGCCAGCCTTCTGGTTTATCAGCCAGCCATTGCAGTAATGGTTAGTCAGGGCTTGCCTGGCCAGACAACTGTGCACCATCACCTGGCCAACTTGATACCTGAACATAGCCATCACAATGCACATAGCCATGCTGCAGGCAGGCAAAAAGCTACACAACTGTTTTAATTTAAAGCCCCAGTGAGCCCAAATTCTAGGAAGTGTTTTTTTTCCTTTAATTGCTGGAGTCATTTCCCAAACAACCTGCCAGACATCAGTACATTTTTTCAACTTTCAACACAGGAAATTTGCCTAGAAAAGAGCATTTTTGGAGATGTCCAAGATGGTGGCTTAGTGAGGTGTGGAATTTCAGAGCAGCTAGTAAATAACCAGGAACAGTACAGAACAGCTGCTGGGGTCACGTCAGTGACCTGACACACAGCGTACCCCAGTCTGGACAAGCTGGACCTGCTGCAAGCCCACCCAGAACCATGAGTCCCCCAAGCCCCAGAGGTGGCGCCCCTCCCTAACAGGTTGCTTCCCAGAGGGGAAAGGAAAGAGACTTTGCTAGCAGCAAGGGGCTGAGTTCAAACAAGCTCCAATTGTGGAATTAATTAACAAATTCTGACTACTAAAAATAGGCTGCCAGCAAAGCTAAAACTGAAATAAAAGCTAAAGTTGCTAATTTTTGTCCTGGCACAGAGGACCAGGGTTGACGGGGAGGGGTGGGTAGGGGGAGGGAACAGGTTTTTTTGGATTGGACAGCACAAAATACTTGGAAAGGTCTGGACCCTAAAAAAAAGAGGTGGCACATAGGACCTTGTGCTGGTTTGAAAGGAAGTATGCCCCCGGGAAAAGCCATGTTTTGATCAAAATCCCATTTCATAAAGGTGGAGTAGTCCCTATTCAATACCATATGTTTGAAACTGTAATCAGATCATCTCCCTGGATGATGTGATTTAGTCAAGAGTGGCTGTTAAACTGGATTAGGTGATGACATGTCTCCACCCATTTGGGTGGGTCTTGATTGGCTTATTGGAGTCCTATAAAAGAGGAAACATTTTGGAGAATGGAAGATTCAGAGAAAGTAGAACGATGTAGCCATGAGATGCAGAATCCACCAGCCAGTGACCTTTGGAGATGAAGAAGGAAAACACCTCCCAGGGAGCTTCATAAAACAGGAAGCCAGGAGAGAAAGCTAGCAGATGATGCCTTGCTTGCCATGTCCCCTTTCAAATGAGAGAGAAACCCTGACCATGTTCACCATGTGCCTTTCCAGAAGATAGAGAAACTCTGACTGTGTTCACCACGTGCCCTTCTACTTGAGAGAGAAACCCTAAACTTCATTGGCCTTCTAGAACCAAGGTATCTTTCCCTAGATGGATGCCTTTGATTGGACTTTTCTATAGACTTATTTTAATTGGGACATTTTCTCGGCCTTAGAACTGTAAACTAACAACTTATTAAATTCCCCTTTTTAAAAGCCATTCCGTTTCTGGTATATTGCATTCTGGCAGCAAGCAATCTAGAACAGACCTAGAGATACATAGAGCAAGATATCAATTTAAGCTCTTGATGAACAAACTCAAGGTGTGAAAAGGATTTTTTTTTAACAACTGCAAGACATCTCAGACTCCAACTGCCTCAGGCAACGGCGGAATTAAGCTTGTCTGAGACACAAAGAGGCTGGCCAGGTAAAAGGAGATAATTTCTTGGAGGCTGTGCCTTCCCCAGGAGAGGGGTGGGGCCCAGCTCAGGTGGAATTTCTCCCTCAAGGAATTCAGACCTCAGGGTCTGGAAAACTAAAGCCATAGAAGCCAGCATACAATCTCTCTGTCTCAGCCATACCCCAGCAGGGAGAGTCTGCTGAAGTTAAAGGTACTGCATCACTTTATGCTGGAGGGACTCGCAGGCAGACAAGCACCACATACTGGGCAGGACAGGAAAAACACAGAATCTAGAGGCTTCATAGGAAAGTCTGTCAACCTGCTGGGTCTCATCCTCAGGGAAAACTGATGCAGTTGATTCTTTCTTCCTGAGAGAAGGCCAGTCTGATCTTGGAAAATCTGACTGGAGTCTGTAATACCTAAGTAGACCCTCCTAAAAGAAAGGGAGGGGGGCACTATACAGTCAAGGCAAGAAACAAGAAACAAGAACTGAAAAATTCTGATCCATTAAACAAGACCTAAGTAGGAGGTTTAGAATAAGCTTTGAATTGACTGTCAAAGAACAGATAGAGAACAAAGCATCCAGCAAGAAAATTCTAAGTAAAAGAGTGAAAACAATCTCCAGAATAAACTGATTAAGGAAATTAAAAGCTTAGATGCCAGCAAAAGATAATGAATCATAGTAGGAAAACTGAAGATATGGCCCAGTCAAAGGAAGAAACCAACAATTCAAATGACATACAGGAATTGAAAAAACAAATTCAGGATGTTTGAACGGACATGGAAAATCTCATCAAAAATCAAATCAATGAATTGAGGGAGGATATAAAGAAGGCAAGGAATGAACAAAAAGAAGAAATTGAAAGTCTGGAAAAACAAATCACAGAGCTTATGGGAATGAAAGTCACAGTAGAAAGATAAAAAAAAAAAAAAGGAAACCTACAATGTTAGATTTCAAGAGGCAGAAGACAGGATTAGTGAACTGGAGGACAGAACATCTGAAATCCAACAAGTGAAAGAAAATATAGGGAAAAGAATAGAAAAATATGAAAATGGACTGAGGGAATGGAATGACAACATGAAGAGCACGAATTTACATTTTGTGGATGTCCCAGAAGGAGAAGAGAAGGGAAAAGGAGGAGAAAGACTAATGGAGGAAATTATCACTAAAATTTCCCAACTCTTATGAAAGACTTAAAATTACACAGCCAAGAAGTGCAACACTTGACCAACTCCAAACAGAACAGATCCAAATAGACATACTGCAAAACACTTACTAATCAGAATGTCATGTCAAAGAGAAAGAGAGAATTTTGAAAGCAGCAAGAGAAAAGGAATCCATCACATACAAGGGGAGCTTAATAAGACTATGCATAGATTTCTCAGCAGAAACCATGGAGGTGAGAAGAGAGTGTTATGATATATCAAAAATTCTAAAAGAGAAAAACTGCCAACCAAGAATTCTATATCCAACAAAATTGTCCTTCAAAAATGAGGGGGAAATTAAAACATTTTCAGACAAAAAATCACTGAGATAATTCATAACCAAGAGACCAGCTCTGCAAGAAATACTAAAGGGAGAACTAGAGACACATAGGAAAAGACAGCAGACAGATGTGTGGAGAAGAGTGTACAAATAAAGACTATCAGTAAAGGCAAAAAAGAGGAAAAATTAGATATGACATATAAAATCCAAAAGGCAAAAATGATAGAAGAAAGTACTGCTCTTACAGTAATAACACTTAATGTTAATGCATTAAACTCCCTAATCAAAAGACATAGACTGGCAGAACAGATTAAAAAACAGGACCCATCTATATGCTGACTACAAGAGATGCATTTTAGACACAAGGACAAACTTAGGTTGAAAGTGAAAGGTTGGGAAAAGATATTTCATGCAAACACCAATTAGAAAACAGCAGGAGTAGCTATACTAATATATCCAACAAATTAGACTTCAAATGTAAAACAATTAAAAGAGACAAAGAAGGACACTATATACTAATAAAAGGAACAATTCAAGAAGAAGACATAACTATCATAAATATTTATGCACTGAACTAGATTGTTCCAGAATATTCAAGGCAAACACTGAAAAGAAATAGACAGCTCTGCCATAATAGTTGGAGACTTCAATTCACCACTCTCAACAATAGACAGAACATCTAGACAGAGGATCAATAAAGAAACAGAATTGGAATAATACAATAAATGAACTACACTTAAGAGACATTTATAAAGCATTACACCTAACAACAGCAGCATACACCTTTTTCTCAAGTGCTCATGGATCATTCTCAAGGATAGACCATATACTAGGTCAGAAAGCAAGTCTCAATAAGTTTTAAAAGATTGAAATCATACAAAACACTTTCCTAGATAATGGAGAAATGAAGTTGGAAATCAATACCAGGCAGAGGGCCAAAAAATTCACAAATAGATGAGGCTCAACAACACACTCTTAAACAACCAGTGGGTCAAGGAAGAAATTACAAGAGAAATCAATAAATATCTCAAGGCAAATGAAAATGAAAACATAACACATCAAAATTTAAGGGATGCAGGAAAGGCAGTGCTAAGATGGAAATTTATTGCCCTAAATGCCTATATCAAAAAAGAAGAAAGAGCAAAAATCAAGGAATTAACTGTTCACTTAGAAGAAATAGAGAAAGAACAGCAAACTAATCCCAAAGCAAGCACAAGGAAAGAAATAATGAAGGTCAGATCAGAAATAAATGAAATTGAGAACATGAAAACAAGAAGATCAACAAAGCCAGAAGTTGGTTCTATGAGAAAATCAATAAAATTGATGGACCCTTAGCAAGGTTGACAAAAGAAGAAGAGGGGATGCAAATAAATAAAATCAGAAATGGAAGAGGAGCCATAACCACTGACCCCACAGAAATAAAGGAGGTAATGAGAGGATACTATGAACTTTATGCTAATAAATTTTACTGGAAATGTTCTCAGGAATGAAACTGAAACATATAGTCAGATCTCAGGAATGGAAAGCAAACAGTTCTGCTATTATTGATCACATATTTGCTAGTAAAGCTGTGGTGAATGCTGCAATTCCATCCTATCACTTAAGAGACCTTATCAAAAGCATGCTTCATGATGATCTAAGCAGAAAAATTCATGCTGAAATGGTATTATGCAGCCCATTCTTTAGCATTCTTTTTGTCCCTCATATTGAAGATCTGGTAATGCTTCCTACCCTAGTGGTAAGACTGCTGAATGTGCTGGATGATGATTATCTTGAAAATGAAGAGGAATATGAAGATGTTGTAGAAGATGTAAAAAAGGAGTGTCAGAAATATGGACCAGTTGTATCTCTGCTTGTTCCAAAGGAAAATCCTGGCAGAGGACAAGTCTTTGTTGAGTATGCAAATGCTGGTGATTCCAAAGCTGCTCAGAAATTACTGACTGGGAGGATGTTTGATGGAAAGTTCACTGTGGCTACATTCTACCTGAGTGCCTACAAGAGGGTATATCTATATCAAACCTTGCTATAATTAGTAACCTAAGGACTATTTCCTGTTTCTCCTCTTCCATTTCCTGGGTTATTGTATTCCATATCTGAATGCAGAAGTACCCAGTTACCATTTTAAGAGGGCACTTTATTCATTTATTTAATCCTCCTAATTTGCAGCCACTGCCCAAACAGGGACCCACCCCAAACTGAATATTTTTAACAAATTTGTTAGGACTGGTGACATCACTTAAAGATTATTTGTCTGTGTTGTCAGGTGGTTCTTTGCTTATGGGTATCCATAGTTGGCACTTGATGCTCTCAGCAATGTTAAGTAACCGTCAAGCAACAATTACCTACTGTGTTCTTAACACTGAATTTTTTTAAAAAGTATTGTAGTCCTGAATATTTCTATAACAAAACTGCAGGAAGCCTATCAATTTTTTTTTATTAAGGCTTTTAAAATAGGAAGCTGGGCAGGCCACAGTGGCTCAGCAGGCAGAGTTCTCGCCTGCCATGCTGGAGACCCGGGTTTGATTCCCAGTGCCTGCCCAGGCCAAAAAAAAAAAAAAAAAAATAGAAATTTGATGCTTGATCTTGCACAATTTTTATGTCTAGTATGTATGCTTGAGTAGTGTGTGGGTGTGAGAGGTTAGAGAAAATCTGAGTCAGCCTATTTTATGGTTTGATTTTTCTGGGTTAAAACAGTCTACATCCATTTTTTCCCTACCAGCTTCATATCTGCAAGATTTAGGATATGTTTTCTGAGAATCAATCTGTCTGATAAAATGTAAATGACAAAGTTCATTCTTGAGAGGCTAGGAACAAACTGGACTTTAGACAGTTTAGTGGTTACACTGAAATCCTTTTAAAGAGAACCTAAGAAACAATGAAAAAGCTTTGCTACAAATAAATTGTCCCATTCTTCAATTTACTTTAAACCCTGTATTAGCCCCACTTTTTAAAAAAATCTCCTATAAACTCATTATAAGATTTCCTGAAATATGGTTCTACCTACTATGCAGGAAAGTTGAAGTGGGTCAAAAAGAAAGAATTGGGGACATGGTGGCTCAGCAGGCAGAGTTCTCATCTGCATGCTGGGGACCCAGGTTCACTTCCCGGGGCCTGCCTATTTAAATAAATAAATAAATTTTTAAAAATAAAATAAAATAAAAAAGATAGAATTGGATGTACCATGAAGAGAAAAGAAGAAAAATAGGCAAAGAGGATGGATTATCATGGATTCTTTCATTCAGAAAGCTAGAGGAACAGCTTCCCAGGGGTCAGGCTTTTCACAACAAGGAAGTTTAGAAAAACTTGTTGATATAATAAGGTAGAATCAGAAAGGAAGGGGCACTCGAAGAAGTCTTAAAAGAAATAATAGCAATCTAATGTATCTCTAAGTGGAGGAATACAGGTTGATGATGCATGGTTTTAGGAACTAAAATATAATTATATCTTTCACTTCATGGTAGATTGCATTTAAAAGTATAAAAATTAGGATACCTTTATAAAACATTGATTACATGTAAAAATACAAAAACAAATTGTATGAATAAAATAAAATATTTAGGAATAAATTTAACTAAGGATACAAACGACCTATACAAAGAAAACTACAAGGAATTGCTAAAAGAAATCACAGAAAACTTAAATAAATGGAAGGGCTAACCATGTTCATGGATTGGAAGACTAAATATAGTTATGATGTCAGTTCTACCTAAATAGATCTATAGATTCAATGCAATACCAATTAAAATCCCAAAAACTTATTTTTCAGAAATAGAAAAACCAATAACCAAATTTATCTGGAAGGGCAGGGTGCCCTGAATAGCTAAAAGTATCCTGAAAAAGAAAAATGAAGTCAGAGGTCTCAAGCTACATGACTTTAAGGTGTATTATGAAGCTACAGTGGTCAAAACAGCATGGTACTGGCATAAAGATAGATATACTGACCAATGGAATCAAATAGAGTGTTCAGATATAGACCCTTTCATCTATGGACAATTGATCTTTGATAAGGTAATCAATCCAACTCACCTCAAACAGAACAGCCTCTTTAATAAATGGTGCTTTAAGAACTGGATATCCATATGGAAGAGAATGAAAGAGGACCCATATCTCACACCCTGTACAAAAATTAACTCAAAAGAATCAAAGACCTAAACATTAGATCTATGAACATAAAACTTTGAGAAGAAAATATAGTGAAATATATTATAAAACTTGTAATGGGAGGCGGTTTCCTAGATCATATGCCCAAAGTATGAGCACCGAAAAAAGAAACAGATAAATGGGAACTCCTAAAAATTAAACACTTTTGTGCATCAAAGAACTTTACAAGAAAGTAAAAAAACAGCCTACACAATGGGAGACAATATTTGGAAAAAACATATCAGATAAAGGTGTAGTATCCAGAATATATAAAGAGATTGTTCAACTCAACAACAAAAAGACAGACAAACCAATTACAAAATGGGCAAAAGACATGAACAGATACTTCTCAGAAAAGGAAATACAAATGGCCAAAAGGCACATGAAAAGATGCTCAACTTCCCTGGCTATTAGGGAAATGCAAATGAAAACCACAATGAGATCTCATCTCACACCCACCAGAATGGCCATTATCAATAAAACAGAAAATGACGACTTCCGGAGAAGATGGCGGCTTAGTAAGATGCGCGGGTATTAGTTCCTCCTCCAGAAAAGCAACTAAAGAAACAGAAACAATACGAAACAGCTCCCGGAGTCACGACAGAGACCAAAAAGACAGCGTACCCCATTCTGGAACAGCTGAACGGGCAGGGAGAATCCACTGCAGTGAGATACCCGAGGGGCGCGCATTTTCCCAGCCGGGGTGGCTGGCGACTGGGGTCCCCTCCACGCACGTGGCTCCCCGGTCTGACTGGGAACGTTGGATAGCGGGGCCCTCACGTCACGCTTGGCGTCTCGGGCCAACTGGGCAATTTGGACCGGCACTCCCCCAAGCCGCGGTGGCCAGCGACCCCCGCCTCCATGCGAGGTTTCCCGGGCCGACTGCCCCGAAGACAGACGAGCGCCATGAGCGCCACCTACTGGGCAGGAAAAGAAAAACAGAGCCCAGAGATTTCACAGAAAAACCTTTCAACCAGCTGGGTCCCACACCCAGGGAAATCTGATCAAATGCCCAGACACCAGCAGAAAATAATGGATGACGCTCGGAAAATTGAAGATATGGCCCAGTCAAAGGAACAAACCAATAGTTCAAATGAGATACAGGAGCTGAGACAACTAATGCTGAATATACGAACAGAAATGGAAAAACTCTTCAAAAACCAAATCAATAAATTGAGGGAGGACATGAAGAAGACATGGGCTGAACAAAAAGAAGAAATAGAAAATCTGAAAAAACAAATCACAGAACTTATGGGAGTGAAGGACAAAGAAGAAAAAATGGAAAAAACAATGGATACCTACAATGGTGGATCTAAAGAGACAGGAGCTACAATTAGTGAACTGGAGGATGGAACATCTGAATTCCAAAAAGAAACAGAAACTATAGGGAGAAGAATGGAAAAACTTGAGCAGGGGATCAGGGAACTGAATGACAATATGAAGTGCACAAATATACGTGTTGTGGGTGTCCCAGAAGGAGAAGAGAAGGGAAAAGGAGGAGAAAAACTAATGGAAGAAATTATCACTGAAAATTTCCCAACTCTTATGAAAGACCTAAATTTACAGATCCAAGAAGTGCAGCGCACCCCAAAGAGAATAGACCCAAATAGGCGTTCTCCAAGACACTTACTAGTTAGAATGTCAGAGGTCAAAGAGAAAGAGAGGATCTTGAAAGCAGCAAGAGAAAAACAATCTGTCACATACAAGGGAAACCCAATAAGACTATGTGTAGATTTCTCAGCAGAAACCATGGAAGCTAGAAGACAGTGGGATGATATATTTAAATTACTAAAAGAGAAAAACTGCCCACCAAGACTTCTATATCCAGCAAAATTGTCCTTCAAAAATGAAGGAGAAATTAAAACATTTATAGACAAAAAGTCACTGAGAGAATTTGTGACCAAGAGACCAGCTCTGCAAGAAATACTAAAGGGAGCACTAGAGTCAGATACAAAAAGACAGAAGAGAGAGATATGGAGAAGAGTGTAGAAAGAAGGAAAATCAGATATGATATATATAATACAAAAGCCAAAATGGTAGAGGAAAATATTATCCAAACAGTAATAACACTAGAAGTTAATGGACTGAATTTCCCAATCAAAAGACATAGAATGGCAGAATGGATTACGACCCAGCAATACCACTGCTGGGTATCTACTCAAAGGACTTAAGGGCAAAGACACAGACGGACATTTGCACACCAGTGTTTATAGCAGCATTATCTACAATTGCAAAGAGATGGAAACAGCCAAAATGTCCATCAACAGATGAGTGGCTAAACGAACTGTGGTGTATACCTACAATGGAATATTATGCAGCTTTAAGACAGACTAAACTTATGAAGCATGTAATAACATGGATGGACCTAGAGAATATTATGCTGAGTGAGTCTAGCCAAAAACTAAAGGACAAATACTGTATGGTCCCACTGATGTGAACCGACATTCGAGAATCAGCTTGGAGTATATCATTGGTAACAGAGACCAGCAGGAGTTAGAAACAGGGTAAGATAATGGGTAATTGGAGCTGAAGGGATACAGACTGTGCAACAGGACTAGATACAAAAACTCAAAAATGGACAGCACAATAATACCTAAGTGTAATGTAACTATGTTGGAACACTGAATGAAGCTGCACCTGAAATATAGTTTTTTGTTTGTTTGTTTGTTTGTATCTTTTGTTTTTGTTTTTTTTCTTTTTCCTTTTTTTATATATATATATTTTTTTATTAGTGTTATTATTTTAATTCTCTTCTCTATATTAACATTCTATATCTTTTTCTGCTGTTTTGCTAGTTCTTTTCCTAAATCGATGCAAATGTACTAAGAAATGATGATCATACATCTATGTGATGATACTAAGAATTACTGAGTGCATGTGTAGAATGGGATGATTTCTAAATGTTGTGTTAATTTCTTTTCTTTTTTTGATTAATAAAAAAATTTAAAAAAAAGAATGTATGTGCTTGTACATTGTATCAATAAAATTTTTTTTTAAATATACAAATAATGGGGGAACAAATGTTAAAAAAAATAGGATACATGGGGAAAATGTACCTATTGTGAAGTATAGACTATGGTTAACAGTAATATTTTAATATACTTTCATTAACAGTTAACAAATATACCACGTCAATACTAGGGGTCAGTGTGGCGGGGGGGGGGGTTAAGGGGGATGGGAGGATTTGAGTTTTATTTTTATTTCCCTTCTGGAGTAATGAAAATGTTCCAAAATTGATCATGGGGATGTATGCACAACTGCATGATGATACTGTCAGCCAGTGTTTGTGTACTTCAGATGGTTTGTACGGTGTGTGAGAATATCTCAATAAAACTGTATTTTAAAAAACAGCATTTTTGAATTTCCTTATCAAATTCAAATTTTGTGCTACTTCTCAGCTTGCAGGTAAGGAAGACTGATGGCCTATATATATATTTTTACTTTTCTCCATGGGAACATCTTGACTGCATGTCTGGGTTAGTTGCAGATAATGGCGCATTAGATGGGCCCCGTGGGCATATTTATTCAGAGCAGACCTCCAGTTTTGAAGCTCATCTTTAGTGAGCAGAAACCATGGTAGAGGCTTCACCTTTTAGGAGTCACAGCAGGATATTTTAGTCTTGCTGAAAGCACTGCATCCAGCATAAAGGCTGGACATTAAGCTCCATCTGGAGCACAATTTCATTAGCCTTTTTCTAAAAAGAAACAAACGAAACCCAGATATAAAAATGTTATTTGTTCTGATCAGGCAAAATCTTTCAAGCATCTCATTTACTAAGTTGACATGTTTGGCTCCTCTCATTATGTTACCAATTTTGTTTCCTCAGCTGCTTATTTTATCTTATCCTTATTTTCAAGGAACATATAGAATATTGAAAAGGAAACTCGATATTCTTTGATGATTTCATTTTTTTACTTCTCTTCTTACTTATTAACTTTTGGTTCTGGAGAAATTATGACTCACTGCATTTTCTCTTTAATACCACAACTAGCACTTAATGCATGAAGTGTAACAGAAAAGGCATGCTGGAAAGAACATGAACATACTAACAATGATAAGACTGAAGAGACACCAATTTCCTTAAGTTCAGAATAGCAAAGTTAATGTCAAATATCACAGGAAGGATGAATTTTAATAATGTTAATAACCAAGTTAAAAATACAATCTTTTCTAAATCGATGCAAATGTACTAAGAAATGATGAATATGCAACTATGTGATGATATTAAGAATTACTGATTGTATATGTAGAATGGAATGATTTCTAATTGTTTTGTTAGTTAATTTTTTTTAATTAATAAAAAAACTTTAAAAAAATACGATCTTTTTTTATCAAGGAATACTTTGACTTTTGAGGTAGATGGATCTGTTATCAGATACTGAAGTAATTTGGTTTAAGATATAAAAATGATGAAACTGAGGGGGGGAAATATTGATTTGTTTAGGAGCCAAAGGGTTAACAGAAAACCTGCAGAATTTATTGGGAGTGACTGGCTTCAAATTGACCTTGAGGAGGTCTGCTGAAAACAGCAAGCTCCCAGCTGTGAGCCTTACCTGGGGAGGAAGGGGAGGAACAGGTATGCAAACAGACTTGCTTTGTTCCTCCTTTCACACACGAAGTTTGGAATGTTCCCTTTTTGCTACCCAGATATCCAGGAGGCTAGATTAAAAATAATCAGCAAAAAAGCTATGAGAAATGGTATAAAATAAAGCAGCTGAAGCTCTTCGGGGCTGCAATCATCTTGTCTGTCTTGTGCATCTGTGTGACTCATTCCGCAGGAAGTGTCCGCGTCTGTCTTTTATTTCGCAGGGGTTGCTGAAAGACTGCAACAGATTTGAAATCACATTTTTAAAAAAATAAGATGGAAAACTAAGAACACTTAAAATTCAAAGCTTTATGCATGAAATCCAGGTTGTGGATTGCTTCTTTAACTCAAGGTGAATATGGCAGTTGATGGAAAGAATCCACACTGTAACAGGACAACAAACCACAAGAAGATTGCCCTTGTAAAGAGCTCTGTAACTTTGCATTTGATTTTTCCATCGTGGCTCATTCTTAGCTATTCGAGGTATGAATTCTTGAAGGCTTCTTCGGCATTTCACTGATTCTTTGCTGGTGGAAGGTGCTGGGATTGTTTCTCCACACATAAATTGATCCTTGTCATAAATCACTTTTATAACGAGAGAGCAGTTAGGACACATTGCCACATCTTCCCCATTCTCCAGCCATTCCTTGGTGATGGAGAAGTTATCCCTATACAGGCAGGGGTACAAATATATCTCCACGTTCTCTTCATACTGGAAGTCCTTGATCTCTACCTCATCATGAAACATAGCCATTGTCCCCGGGGTCAGCAAAAGGGCTGTTGTCCCCACTGTTTGACATTAACTTCCTTCCGTGGGTCTAACTTCCATGGCGCCAGCCCTCTTGCCAAATATTAAAATACATCTGACACTGATGTGAATCTTCTCCTTGGAATTATCCTTTTATCCCATGACTCTAACAGCGAAGAGTAAAAATATTGCATTTATAAGTGCCTTCTTTATGCCCGGCACTTTTTAACTAAAATTTTTTTTTTTAGAGAAGCTGTGGATTAGAGGCCAAGTCTGCATAAAATACAGGATTCCACACCCCACCCCACCACCAACACCTTGCATGGGTGTGGAACATTTGTTACAATGGTTGATAGCACTGTATTATTTTTTAACAATAGTTACATTCCTTACAGTTGGTGAAAGTTTATTAAAATAGTATTATTAACAATCATCAATAGTTTACATTAGGTTTATTTTTCCCCATATACCTCTCTATGATTAAGGCCGGGCATTAGTGGCACACATTAGTGACACAAATGAGAGAATATTCTTACGTCTGTACTATTACCTATAGGCCCTCATCTATAATAGAGCTCACTGTGCAGTACAGTTCTATGTTTGAGCTTCCAATTTTTTTTAACTTTTTTTATTGTATAAAATAACACAGATACAAAGCAAAGAAAGAAAAATCCTATAGTTTTCAAAGTACTCTTCAACAAATAGTTACAGGACATATCCCAGAGTTTGTCATGGGCTACCACACCACCATCTCAGATTTTTCCTTCTAGCTGCTCCAGATCATTGGAGACCAGAAGGAATAAATTTTTTTTTATATCATAATTGACTTTTTTTCTTTTTTGTGAAAAATAACATATATACAAAAAAGCAGTAAATTTCAAAGCACAGCACAACAATTCATTGTAGAGTAGATTTCAGAGTTTGGTATGGGTTACAATCTAACAATTTTAGGTTTTTACCTCTAGCTGATCTAAGATACTGGAAACTAAAAGAAATATCAATGTAATGATTCAGCAATCATACTTGTTTGTTAAACCCTACCTTCTCTGTATAATTCCACCATTACCTTTGATCTTTCTATCCCACTCTCTAGGGGTATTTAGGCTGTGCCCATTCTAACTTTTTCAGGTTGAAAGGGCTGTCAATAACATGGGGTAGGGAAGTGGAACTAGCTAATGTTCAGGAAAGGCTGGCCTCTCTAGGTTTCAGGACTTATCTGGTCTAGGGACCCATCTGGAGGTTGTTGGTTTCTGGAAAGTTACCCTAGTGCATGGAACCTTTGTAGAATCTTATATATTGCCCTAGGTTTTCTTTAGGATTTGCTGGAATGGTTTTTTTTTTTCACTTTCTTTTTTGGGGGGGTGGGGGCAGGCTCTAGGGCCTGGAATGGTTTTGGTTGGGGGTTGGCAAGTTATGATAGGTAGCAATGTCTAATTGAAGCTTGTGTGAGAATGACCTCCAGAGTAGCATCTCGACTCTGTTTGAACTCTCTCTGCCACTGATACCTTATTTGTTACACTTCTTTCCCCCCTTTTGGTAGGGATGGCCTTGTTGATCCCATGGTGCCAGGGCTGGACTCACCCCTAGGAGTCATCTCCCATGCCACCAGGGAGACTTTCACCCCTGGATGTCATGTCCCATGTAGTAGACGAGGGCAAAGATTTCACTTGCAGAGTTGGGCTTAGAGAGAGTGAGCCTCCAATTTTTAGTCTAGTAACATTTACATACTAAAGCTTCCCCTTTTAATCACCTTCACCTATACAGTTCAGTGCGGTTTACTATACTCCCAATAATGTACTACCATCACCACCATTCATTTCCAAATCAGCCTATACAGAAAATCTGTGCACATTAAGCATCAACTCTCTATTCCCTAATCCCAACCTATCTTCTGGTGTGGTAGTCTGAAAGTGTTATATACCCCAGAAAAATATGTTCTTAATAGGTGGGACCTTTTGATTAAGTTATTTCCATTGAGATGTGACTCACTTCATTCAAGGTGGGTCTTGATCCTCTTACTGGAGTCTTTTATAAGATAAAATACAGAGAAATGAAATTAAGAGAAACTTACAGAAAAAGCCCCAGAGAAGCTGAGAAGAAGCCACTGAAGCCAGAAGTTGGAAGCAATAAACTTCTGAGAGAGAAGGACAAGAAGAAGTTGCCATGTGTCCTACTATTTGACAGAGATGCCCAAGCACACCAGTAGTCAGTCATCAAAGAAAGTACTGTCCTATTGATGCCCTAATTTGGACACTTTTCACAGCCTAAGAACTGTAAGCTTATAAATTAATCCCCATTGTAAAGAGCCAACCCATTTCTCAAATATTGCATTCTGGCAGCTTTAGCAAACCAAAACAGATTTTGGTACCAGAAGAATGGGGTGCTGAGTTTGCAAATACCAAAAATGGTGGAACAGCCTTATGAATGGGTAAGGGGAAGATTCTGTTAGAATTGTGAGGAGCTTGACAGAAAAGGCCTAGATTGCTTTGAAGAGATTGTTGGTATAAATATGGACACTAAAGGTGCTTCCAATGAAGCTTTAAACAGAAATGATGAATGTGTCATTGCAAACTGGAAGAAAGGTGACCCTTGTTTTAAAGTGGCAGAGAATTTGGGATAATTGTGGAAGGCACAATTTGAAAATAATGAGTTGGATATGTGGCTGAGAAGATATCCAAATTAAATGTGGAAAGTATAACTTGGCTTCTTCTTGCAGGTTATAAGTAAAATGCTAAATGAAATGGATAAACTGAGAACTGAATTCTTGGGTACAAAGAAAACAGAAATAGATGGTTTGGAAAATTCTGAGCTTCCAAAAAATGAGTACCAGAAGAATAGGGCTTCCTGTGAGGATTTAACTGAATATGGAACCAGTCAGTCATTTCAGTGTGAATCAGGTTTAGAAAAGCAGTTATACACAAACGGACTTGTGGAAAGTCCTACTGTCTGATGGTTGAAATCCCTGTGTGCTGCATGCAAAAT
Source organism: Tamandua tetradactyla (assembly GCF_023851605.1). NCBI lineage: Eukaryota > Metazoa > Chordata > Mammalia > Pilosa > Myrmecophagidae > Tamandua > Tamandua tetradactyla. The sequence goes on from NC_135333.1 coordinate 112,393,187, forward strand.
TGACAAACTTTTTGCAAGTTCTGTATGAAGGGAATCACTGCTGGCCTGGATTAAGAGGGAAAGAAAAGGTCCAGATTGAAGGGAAAATTACTTTAAAGGCAGAACCATGGAAGCTGAAGTCTGGAGTGAAGGAACCTTGGGCCAGAAGAGTGGACCCACCTATGTATGAGGAAAGGGTGAGTTTGCCCCAGAACTTGCAGAGGGCAGGCCTTCTGCCCCATTGTTCAGGAAGAGTGCTGCCACCCCAGTCTTGACAGAGGGTGGAACACATTCCTTGGGAATTGGGGAGAGTCTGGCTGCCACCCCCACTGTTCTGAGGGACTTGTACCCATGCCCTGGAGGTTGTGGAGAGTGGGGACTTAAGTCCAGCCACCATACTGATGCTGCTTGATGAGGGTAGACCTGAGAGCAGGGCCATCACTCCAGTGCTTGATGTTGGAGCTCTCACCCCAGTGTATGGAAAGAGCAGGGCTGCTGCACAAGCCCTTGGAAAGTGTTGGACTGCTACTCTTTCAAGCCCTGAGAACAGAAAGTCATTCTATAGATGATACTCAGACCTTGAAATCTAATGGAGTTTGCCATACAGGGTATTGGAATTGTTTGGGACCAGTGACCCCAGTTTTCCTCCTGATATCTCCCTATGGAAATGGAAATATGTACTCTGTGACTATCCCTTTTCTGTGTTTTAGAAACAGATAATTTGTTCTATGTTTCACAGGTCCACAGCAGGAGAGATATTGTGTCCCAGGGCAGACCACACCTATAACTGATTTTGATGAGACTTCATATTTAATATCATTGAAATGATTTAAGGCTTTTGGGATTTTGTGATAGAATAAATGTATTTTGCATATGGAAAGAACACATCTTTTTTGGGGTCCAGAGCGTGGCTTGTGGTAATCTGAAGCTGCTATGTACCCCAAAAAATCACTTTCTTAAATTTAGTCCATTCTTGTGGGTACGTAGACCTATTATAGGTTCCTTTTGATTGGGTTATTTCAATTGAAATTTGTCCCACTTCATTCAAGGTGGTTATAATCCTCTTACTGGAGTCCTTTATATGATAAAACAATAGAGATGAAATTAAGAGAAGTTCACAGAAAAAGCTCCAGAGAAGCAGAAAAGGCGGCACTGAAGTTGGAAGCAACAAACCCAGGAGAGAAGAACAAGCAAAGTTTTCATGTGCCTCACTGGTAGCCAGTCTTCAGAGAAGGTACCATCCTGTTGATGCTTTGATTTGGACACTTTTCATGGCCTAAGAAATGTAAGCTTGTAAGTTCATAAATCCCCATTGTAAAAGCCAACCCATTTCTAATAAAATGCACTTCATCAGCTTTAGCAAACTAAAACACTTGGTAACCTCTACTTTAGATTCTAACTCCATAAGTAAGTTGCCAATTATAATTCGTTCATAACAGTGAAAACATACTGTATTTTTCCTTTTGTGTCTGACTTATTTCACTCAATATAATGTCCTAAAGTTTCATTCATGTGTGGCATGTGACAAGACTTCATTCCTTTTTACAACTGAATAATGTTCCACCACAAGTACATATCACATTCTGTTTATCCATTCATCAGTTAATGGAGACCTGGCTTGCCTCCATCTTTTGGCAATTGTGAATAATGTTGCTATGAACATTGATGTGCAAATATCTGTTTGCAACACTGCTTTCATTTCTTCTCGGTATATACCTAGTAGCAGGATTGCCAGATCATATGGTAATTCTATACTTAGTTTCTAGGGGAACCACCAAACTGTCTTCTACAGTGTCTATACCATTTTACATTCCTACCAGAAATCAATGAGAGTTCTTATTTCTCCACATCCTCTCCAACACTTGTAGTTTTCTGCTTAATGGTGACATTCTAGTAAGTATGAAATGATATCTTATTCTGATTTTGCATTTCCATAATAACTAGTGATGTTGAGCATCTTTTCAAGTGCTTTTAGTCATTTGTGTTTCCTCTGTGGAGAAATGTCTGTTCAAGTATTTTGCCCATTTTTTAATTGGGTTGTGTTTTTATTGTTGAGTTATAGGATATCTTTATATGTTCTGGATATAAACCCTTATCAGATATGTGGTGTTTTAGTTTGCTTAAGTTGCCAGAATGCAACACAACAGAGATGGATCGGCTTTTAATAAATGGATTTATTTGGTTAAAAAAATGTATAGTTTTTCAGAGGAAAGGCACCTAGCTTTCACCTGAGGTTGTCTGTTACATGATGTGCTGATTTGAATTTGTAGAACCCAGAAATGCCATGTCCTTTAATCCTCATTCAGTATTGCTGGGTGGGAGTTTTTTAATTATCCATGGAAATGTGACCCACCCAATTGTGGGTGGTAATTTTTGATTAGATGATTTCCATGGTGGTGTGTCTCCACCCATTCAAGGTGGGGTTGCTTACTGGGGCCCTTTAAGAGGGAACCATTTTGATAGGAGCTACAGAGCCCACACAGCCAGAGACCTTTGGAGATGAAGGAAAATGCCCCCAGGGGAGCTTCATGAAACAAGAAGCCTGGAGAGAAAGCTAGCAGATGCCGCCATGTTTGCCATGTGCCTTTCCAGTTGAGAGAAAAACCCTGAACGTTGTCGGCCTTCTTGAACTGAGGTATCTTTCCCTGGATACCTTAGATTGGACATTTCTATAGGTTTGCTGTAGTCAGGCTACACAAAAATGGCCTTAGAACTGTGGACTTGCAACTTAATAAATTCCCCCTTTTAAAAGCCATTCTGCTTCTGGTATATAGCATTCTGGCAGCTAGAAAACTAGAACACATGGGAAGCACACAGCAACATCTGTTGACCTTCTTTCCTGGATTCTGGGTTCTAACAGCTTTCCCCAGGGTGATTCCTTTCTGCTTCTCCAAATGTCTGGGCTGAGCTATGAGTGCTGAGAGGCATGCTAAGCTGCTAAACTCTCTTCTGATCTCTCTCTTTTAAGCCTCCAGCTAATTAAATTAAATCTCATTCATTGTAGAATGCACTCCCCTTAGCCAACCACAAATGTAATCAGCCATAGATGAATTTCACATACTGATGATTTAAGCCCATAGAAACAGAACGGGGCATCATCACCTGGCCAAGTTGACTCCTGAACCTAACTATCACATGTGCTTTCAAAATATTTTTTCCCATTAAGTAGGCTGCCTTTTAACCCTCTTGACAAGGTCCTTTGAAACAAAGAAGTTCTTAATTTTGAGATGGTTCTATTTCTTTTCTTTTTCTTTCATTGCCTGTGCTTCAAATTTAAAGTCTTAAAAACCATTGCTTAACCTAAGATCTTGAAGAAGCTTTCCTACATTTTCTTCTAGGAGTTTTATGGTCCTTGCTCTTATATTTAGTCTTTGATACATTTTGATTTAATTTTTGTATAGGGTGTGAGCTAGGGGTGCTCTTTCATTCTTGTTGATATAGCTATCCTGTTCTCACATCACCATCTGTTGTAGACACTATTCGGTCCCAATTGAGTGGACCTGGCAGACTTATCAAATATCTATTGGCTATAGAGCTGAGGATCTATTTCTGAATTCTCAATTCAATTCCTTTGATCAATATATCTATCCTTATGCTATTCTGACCACTGCAGCTTTGCAGCATGCTTAATGTCAGGAAATGTGAATCCTCCAGCTTCATTCTTCTTTTTCAAGATAATTTTGGCTATTTGGAGCCCATAACCCCTCCAAATAAATTTGAGAATTGGCTTTTTCATTCAGAGTGAGAGAAAAGAATCACAAATATTTAAAAGAGGGGAAGAATACAATGAACCCTGTAAATTTGGATCAAAATTGGATATATTAGTATTACTTTATTATTTTAATTATTCATATATATGTAGAAATATGAATAGAAATAGGTATAGGTATAGACACAGACATAGATATAAATCCCAACTTTGTCTGCTGAGAGGGCCTAGAAACAATGACACTCCAGTAACCTCTAGTTCCCAGATCTTGGTTTCATAATACCATTATACAGTAAAATGAATCACAGCTCCTTTAAGAAATGGATGATATTAGGGCTGGGAAGGGAGAGTATAGGTTCAGTCTGGAATAATTTGTTATGCCAGGATATAAGGAAGTATTCAAAGAATGACAGAGCACACTAAAATGACACAGGAAACAGATTGAGGGAGTTCCCACCA